>NC_063182.1:33026707-33326707 GCF_023159225.1 Perognathus longimembris pacificus
GCTAACCGCATAAGGATAGCAGTTCCGCGGTAAGTGTATTCAGTCTTGTTGAGGGAAGTTCTCTGACATGCAAGCTTGAAAGATGAACACCATCCATTTCACATGTGACAAATGCCCTTTCTGGTTCCAAGACCAAGAGAAATCTACTTGCATAACCACCGTTGTTGTCCATATCCTTTACTTATAGGAAATTTCGAAATCAGTAGATTCCATGGAGGAATCATAATACTTCAACTGGAAGAATCTCCAAATAAAATTTTATTGACTCATTAAACATTGGTCCAGAACTGATAGTCATAAATTATTCATCTCAGATATGACTTCAAGATACAGACTGTGGAAACATGTATCCAAACGTGCTAAACTACTGCTCTAAATCGAATACTCCTATGCCATAAGCATATGATACATTCTGTGTGTTTTTATCCTTGGAAATATATTGCCTATCCATAGTCATGCACTATCATCATCTCCAAATAAACCATATAGACCTCATACCAGTCAAGCAATTGCTACTTCAGCCACTCCGAAGTATTCTACCCTCACATCCAGAACCCTAACCAATCTTTATGGGAATGTCTCACAGTGAGAAGTTAGAGTAAGCTATTACTAATATTACTTGACAGGGAACACTGGAATAAGTATGTGTGACAAAGGATTTCCACACTAATGGGCCTCATAGAATACCAGGTAGGGTGTCTGCATGGTCAAAGTGAACTTTATTTATAAATACCAAGACTATGGATAATTTCTCCTTTTGAAAAGTGTAGAAGCTTCTCACAGTCATAAACAGAAGATATACAGTGGCAGGGGGTGGGGAGAGGGGGTAGGAAACATATTCATCATAAAAAATAGAGAAAGGAAGCAAATATATATTGTCCAAATATGGTGCCAGAGTAAGAATATATGTCTTGTTTTTTTATAAAAGATTCTCTCTTTAAATATAAAAATGATACATGATTATTATAAAGAATTTAGGAAAATGAGAAGAGAAAAGAAAAATTAAATATTAACTTAGTGTCTAATATTTTCATTGCAAATAATTTAACAAGTTTCCTTTATGTGCCTTTCAAAGTACAGACAACAATTTACTAACTGGAAGCTATATTTTCTGCCAGTTATTTAATGTAAATATATTCTTTCATCATTCTACAAAGAATTATAATATATTTTTAATAGATGAACTCACTGAAAGCATGGCGATGTACAATTCCACAGAGAACATTTTTGAGGAATGATATTTAATTAGAAACAAACCTAAGTCCTTCTCCACAATGTATAACAAATGACTACGATATTAAGACAACTTAAATATTGTAAATCTCTGCTGTTTACTATGACTTTTACCACTGAAATAAAATAGAAAGCAACATTGGTTTCTGAGTGGTAACAATTAAAGGAACAAATCAAGATCTACTAGATCTTACTTATCTTAAACAGGATTATTCAAATAATTTCAATAATGTTCCCCATTCTATATGGTGCTGGAAAACCCTTCATGAAGAAATTTAACCTTCTGTTCTACAACAAGAGCCAAAAAGTGTGCACGTGTGTACATGCACACACACACACGTAAAAGGGGAGGAGGGGGAGAAAGAGCTAACATGTTTGTACTTGAGGAGATAGAGGATGAAATGAGCATATTAGAAGGTAAATAATATCAAATGTGTTGCCTCTGTGGATGAACATATCAAAATAAAACTCACTGAATGAGTAGTGAGGAAGGGAAAGTGATGGTGAGTGAAATATTTACATATGTGAAATGCTAAGGTGAAATCACTGGACATTTTAGCATACATTTTAGCATGCAATGAAGGATAAAATATAAAAAAGATATGTTCTCTCCGGGATTGTGGGTGCTAGTGGAAACAGAAAGGCTAGTGCAGAGCAGGAAGGAAAGTGAATATGTTCAAATTACACGCCTGGGAGAAACAGAACAATGACGCTTATAACACTGATTTGGCAGGAGGGGATGGAGGGTGAGGGAGAGTCACAGCAGGGGAGGCTGATCAAAGCATGGTGTGTGCATGTATGTGCATGTCGTAATGAGACCCCTTGCAAAAAGCATGGGCACTAATAAAAATGTGGAAAACAGATCACTAAGGAAGAAAGCAAAAAGGAGTCAAGGAAAGAAGGAGGGAGGCAGGGAGGGAAGGAGTCGGGGAGAAAGGCAGGGAGGGAGGGAGGCAGGGAGGGAGGCAGGGAGGGAGGAAGAGAGGGAGGGAGGGAGGAAGAGAGGGAAAGGAGGAAGGGAGGAAGGAAAGACGGAAGGAAGGACGGAAGGAAGGAAGGAAGGAAGGAAGGAAGGAAGGAAGGAAGGAAGGAAGGAAGGAAGGAAGGAAGGAAGGAAGGAAGGAAGGAAGGAAAGAAGGAAGGAAGGAAGGAAGGAAGGAAGGAAGGAAGGAAGGAAGGAAGGAAGGAAGAGGCTGCCATGAACTACGTGTCTCAACAGTGGACCTTTAACCAGGTGCAAGAGCCCTTATCAAGGGGCAAAGTTGTACATGCTTGCTTCAAACTGAGATGGAAGGTTTTAAATATACTAAACATGAGTATTTACTAGGACAAAAAGAAACCCTTCCTCTTTATAAATATGACATAGGAACAAGCCAGACTGAAGTTCACCAGGAACTGCATTAATTGGCTGTCAGAGGGCAAAATCAAGGGGTTTCAAGAGTCTGTGCATATCCTCCAGTAAACTCACCTGCCCCAGTTCTTTCTACTGGAAACAGATTTTTTTTAAAGGAAATCCATATTTTCAGTTTCAGAATGGACTGCTTCATTCATTTCTCCAGTTTGATATATGTTTAAGTAGTAGAGAAATTTTACATGTTTGATATTCATCCACTATTTTCAATTACACCTCACAGGGTCTACAGACCCAAGGCAAAGTCAACTCCGCACACAATATTCCTTCAGATATTTAAAAGCAACATTAATTGTAGGTTTCCAACAATTATTACACTCTATTACATGACCTTCCGCACCACTTTTATGATTTTAATGCTCCGTATTTATCCAATGAATTTATTTATTCAGAATTAGCCATATTGTTTGGCTCCAAACAATGTGAATGATTTTTATCCAAACAATTCAATAACAATCATTTCTATCATCCTGAAGTTTTATTTGATTTTCTCAAAATGAATAACATTGTTCCTGTGTCTCACATTAATTTCAGAGTCATTTTGCTACCTTTTAAAACAGGGTCATCTAATTCTCGTAACAAGTTTCAGAGATTCTACAGTAAATTTTACAAGATGAACCTCAAAATATAATGGTAAGTGAATGAAGAATCTGGACAGGAAAGCCACATATCAAATGGATAATACCTATTTTAATTGAGGTATATTTTATCTTAATTTTTAATACATAGATGAGAATGTGATAGGGAAAAAGAAAAAGTACAAAAATACAATATGGACTTATTAAGTACAATAATAAAGCATGGTGTCATATAATATCAACACTGAGATACGAAGAGTGAGAATTTGAGAATAGCTCAGGCTCCCTACCAAGTTGGGTCATTCTAGGATATATAATCTAGCATTGCCTTAAAAAATTTAAAATATTATGGAACCATGTAAATGGATAAAGCACACACACACACATTACGTAATACAGATGAATCTGAAAGCATTATGTTAAATGAAAGAAGTCAAACACAAAAATGCCACATGTTGTACAATTCTCTGTGTGTGCACAACTAGAATAGAGAATTTAGTAAGGTGTAACTGATCGAAAGCATATGGGTCCCTGAAGTGGATGATAGCAAGACCGTGGAATTAGGCAGTGCTGTTGGTTGTATTAAAATCTGTAAGTATAAATCACAATAGATAGTATATTTAAAATTACTAATATAATAAATTTTATTTGTGTTTATTTTATCTAGAAAATTCACTTTCAATAGTCGAGGGCTGATATTATTGCTGTTAACATTCATTCCTGCAGTACAATTTGTACGGTACAATTTGTACAGTTCTCAAGTTACAATCACTTTTTATTTCAGTTAAATCAGCTTTGACTAGATTGTCACTAGAATCATTGTTCATATTAACCAACTGCTTCCAGTGTTGTTTCCTACATGTTATGTTAGAGTAGGGAAAACATGGAATTGAAGCACATAACAAAATAGTTAAAAAGTTGAAAGTCAAAAGGCACTTTACCAAAAAGTAAACACAATTTTTCTCTGCACTCAAAGCCTCACAAATTCTGTAGGGTGCTAAATAAAGCCTTGATTACACACATGAAAAGTAGGACTGACCCAGTCAAACAAAATTGCAACAGCAAGGTACTTCATACATTTCAAGCAACGATTCAAAATATTTCACACACGCATTTCACAACTATTCATTGAGTACCTACATGTCAGGCACAGTGAGATGTAGTGGTATATAAAAATTTAATGGTCTCAAAAATCTATTTAATGATTTTATGTAGGTTGTGTACTAGCCTGTCTTTTTACAGATGAGAACATATGCAGATGAAGGTAATAAAGTTGTCTATGTCCATCAGATTAGAAGTTGCAGGCATTAAGGACACACCAGGCATTTCAAGGTAAACAACATAGTTACATAATGGAGGAAATTTGAATAAACTGTCTGTCCAGCTTGGTCAAGAATATAGACTATCCAAAATTTGTCTTATGTTAGTTGTAATGATCCAGACAGAATTGCCACAAGATTAACATTTGTTGGTCCTAAGAAATGTACCCACTGCCTTATTATGAAACTGCCCCACTGTACATCACTTTGACAATAAATAAGTAATTACTCAGAAAAAAAAACAAATAATATTTTGGAAGAAAACTATTATTCCAGTATTGTTTCGAGCATTTCTGAACTTAAAATTATTTGAAAAAATTAAAGTCTAAAATTAAATTAAAATTGAATATTATTAAATTTTAAAACTAGTTGTTCAAAATGTATTTTACATTAAGAAGTTTATTTTTAGCTTTCAAATCTTTCACATTTTTCAATAGCATATGTGGAAATTGTAGAACATTGTTTTAAGAATTTCCTTGTGGACCTGGAAAATGTAATAAGAACATTATTTAAAGGCTGCAGGAAATAGCTGTCCTAATTTTGACATTGTTGGCTAATTTCAAGATGGAAACAGACTACTAGGTTGTTGGGGATGGCTATACCTTTAAGACCTGGGACTGCTGGCTGTTAGCCAGGCCTACCTTCTCCCTGTGTCTGGAACCTCCCCTGAAAGAGGGAGCCAAACCAGCCCCCGCCCCTTGTCTGCGAGCACATGTCTCATAATGGCACCAGGGACCTGTCCTGGGGGGACTGTGGTCTCCGCCCCTGCGGGAAGTTCCGTGACATCACCGTGATGGACAGTTCATTAGCCAATCATTAATAACCAGTTAGTCCCTCCTCTTCCTGCCGCCATTACTGTTATATAAACCCCTCCCCTGAATAAAACTTTGGGAAGTCGGTAGTCCATCAGATGGCTCCCCGAAATCTCCGTGTCTAGTGTCTGCTCTTAAACATAAGGGGGGCTTGGGACGGGGGTTTCGACCGCCCTACTCCATCTCAGCTTAGTCTCAACCGGGACACGCTCTGCCCTCCTGCCGGTGGGAGAAGCGTGTAGGGCTGTCCCCACAACCAGTGTAGCAAGACACTAGGTATCTTACAATAGCAGGAGAAACAGTATTTTGCCTTTAAAATTTTTGATCATTTTTCTTAAGTATATTTCAAAAATCATTAAACCTCAGAATGTGTATCACAAATCATCATTTTTATATAATGAATACAAATTAACTCTCAAAACAAACACATTATGTGAAAAGGCCTAAATAGAAATAAATACTTATACAAGAAAAATAATAGTAAATATTGAGTACGTTTACTTGTTAATTCTATCAATAAATAATTCTTGTGAAAATATTCTGTGTCAAACTTTGTACTGCGGTCTCTGTGTGTTACAAAGACAAAAAAGTTCATGATAATTGGACATATTATAAACCAAATAACACTAAATAACTTTGGAAATTGTGATACCTGCAGGTAGAAATAAGAAGGCAAAGGAAGGTGATCAGTAGCAGTCGGAGCTCCATTTCACACTGATTAGAATATAGTAAGGACTGAACACCTAGGTCTGAAATCTAGTGGAGAAGTGGTTATATTCCAGAAAAAAATTCAGAAAATGTAGGAGTAAGTACATATAAATGATAGTAAATTCTATTAAAATACCTTCAAGAGAACGAAGGAAATACTGTAGAAACTGATACACTAAAACCTTGAGAAATACAAAATTAAAGGAAGAGAGAAGTGACAACTAATAGTAAAGACAGACTATATTCTTTCTAGAAATGACTATAAATGGAAATACAAGGTTTTTCTCAAACATCACGCAGGCATTTGTGTGGGGAATTTTAACATGCAGGCAATGATAAAACTGAGACCATGTAGAAAGATGAAAATAGGAAGAAATGCTCCAATACTTGCTTGCTCACAATATTATGATGGGAGTCTTGCATGATCTAAAACAGACTATCCTAAACCATGACAATTGAGATCCTAAACTAGGAAAGTATAGTTGTTTAGGATTTCTTAAACACTAAGTCAGGCAAGGGAAGAGTAGTTGAGTGACAGATAATAATATACAATATCAAATGGCTGATAACTGCCAATTTCTAAACGAACACTGATCAACATACATAAGTTGTAAGTACTGGTCATGTGTTTCTACTTTACTTACTAGAGGAAAGAAATCTGGAATCCAGCAAAAATGACTTGAAGTTGATTCAAAGTTTTAGCTTCACTCGAGTGATGGTATGATGACCCGTGTCATATATCAGAGGTTAGAGAGGGGCAAAATTCTAAAATGCTGTGCTACTCCTTACATATTTTCAATGTCTATGAACCAAAAAATACCATGGATGGCAGAAACACCCACAAGTATAGGAAGCATGTGAAATAATACAAAACACTCCAGCATATGTGTAATTAAAAACACAGGAAAGTAAGAAAAAGAAAATGTTACCCAAAAAGAGCATTTGAAAAAATTATAGCTAATCATATTCAAATATTGGGAAAAACCCCCACAGCTTCAGAAAATTCAAAAAGCACAAATATAATTAATAAAAAGCATATCTAGAAAAGTAATAGTTATGAGTCTATACACATCAAGAGAGAATAAACAAGCAGAAAGAAGGAGAAGAAATAATTTCATAATGCAATATCCTTTTTTAATATCAGGAGAACCATTTAACACATAACTTGTGAAAAGGAATATATTATCACACTAACAGTAACTGTTGGCATTATCAGGATCTTCAAGGGAAAAAAAATAAGTATAAAATTCTTAAAAGTGCTCAGGAGAAAAAAATTCCCTGATCCTTGAATTTTAATATGTTTAATATAGTGAAAAATATCTTCCAAAAGTAAAATCAAAATAAGACATTTACGGATAGGTACAAGCTGAGAAAATTTGTCACAAGCAGAGCAGAACTAGTCTACAGAAAATGATGATGGGGGTTATCCCAACTGTGGAATCAACATATTAAAAGGAAGAATGTTAGGATAGCAAATATCTAAAAATATAAAACATTTTCCCTCATTCCTTTACCTCACTAAGAAACAATAGATAAATCATAACAAACATAAACCGCATATGTTTTGGGTTAACAGTCTATATATACAAGCAAAGATATGCCAAGAACAACAGAATGTCTAGAATTAAGGAAAAAATAAGTAAGCATCGAGTTTCTTGATATAAAATGCTATGATACTAATTCAGGGTTTGATAAGTTAAATGGGACATATTGGATCTCTGAATGAGATTTGCTAAAACATGACTCAAATGGGTAAAGTAAAATCCCGATTCTGAGAATAAAATGGAGTACTAAAATAAAGGAAAAGAAATGCAAATATAATTAACAAACGCTCAACTGTACAAACACAAAACAGATAGAAGATAGTACAATTAAATCCAACCACACTGAAATTACAGTAGACACATAATATCTATCTTGTCAATATCTATCTTGCCTTTTTCTTTCTTCTTCTTGCTGAGGGTCAACTGCAGGCACGTGAGGATTTTAGGCAAGGGTTCTACCACTGAGGTACATTTCCAAACTTCATAACAACTTCTTGAATTTATACAAATACACACTGTTCATAAGTACCCAACTTTTAAACATACAGGCAAAGAGATATTCAAAAATAAAGACAAGAACAAAATACTTCATGTAATTAATAAGAAAGCTGAAAGAGCTATACTAGTAGCAGGCATATAGAAATTAAGACAGAATAAACCAAGTGGTTATAAATTAAGTAACTGAAGAATAATAGACTCTATGGAGAGCTCAAATAATATAATCCTTCAGAAAGTCTAGGTCAAAGCTAACAAAACCAATACCAGGAAATGGGTACATGCAAGACAGGGAGCAAGGGAAGAGATGTGGACAAATGAATCTGAAAATGGGAGAAGAATTCAGTCAAGAATTCATTGTATATACCATAAAATCAAGAAAAGTAAGGGAAGGGGTGAGCAGAAGGGGGATGAGAATGTTGAAGGGGATGACACTGTCCATCGTATTCCTAAACCACTTTGTTAAATGGCACCTATTTGTACAGCTCCTTAAAGATAACAAAAATGTTCAAAGAATGAGATTCTACAACACAAAAGAGTATTCTTACAATAAACAAAACCATCCTAATGACAATAATAATGGAGCTTGAAAATTCAGGAATCAAAACACTCAAAAGCTGGAGACAAAGACAGGTAACTCCACAATTAGAGACATTTAATAGTCTACTGTGAATAAATTGATAGGATAAGCAGCAAAAAAACACTAAGGATAAGATACTTGAAAAATGTTTACTCATTAATTTAATCAAATTGTTCCAGGACTCCACATATTGAGAGAGAAAGCCTATTAAAATCTGAAGAAGAAATTTGACCAGCACAAAAAATAAGGTACACTAAAAGTAATTCTGAATACAATTTGAACACTAAAACCATTGTGTATATTCTCTCATTCTATGGAACTTAAATAGAAACTAATAAGTTTGAAATTATTAATATAAATATTATTAAATCTTAAACCATAGTACCATTGAAAACAAAAGAAAGTTTTATTTGAATCTTGGATATGAAGTTTCCTTTCAGAAACAGAACCATAAAAGAAAGTCATAGGAATAGACTTCATTATGTTCATCAAAATGTCATTATAAAAATTAATGGCATACCATTAATAGTGTAATATACTTATAGAACACATATTTTTAAAGACACCTGTTCTATTACCTGCAACTTTATTAACCTAATAATTAAAATAAAAATTTAAATGAAGAGATGATGTAGATAACAACTTTACAAAAAGAAAATACACAGAGATGTAATAATAAATATGTCAGTAATTTTTGGTCATTTTCAGATATCAAAATGTGCAAAGTAAATGTAAGCCAACTCCCTGCGGACTTATTAGAATAACGTTGAAATACTCAAATATCCTAAATTTTGGCAAGAATGAAGAGAAAACGAAACTTGCGCACATTGTTGATGGACATAAAAACATGGTTCAACAACGTTAGAAAACTACACAGAAGTACCTTGTGAAATAATTTCCAGTAATTTCAGCCCAAGCTATTCATTAGAAAGTAATAAAGCTAATATCCATGACCCAGACAGATGTAAAAAAAAAAATGTACAAGCTCTAGTGATAAATCAAAAAACTTTAAGTTGTGTGTTCAGACAACAAACCACAATTTAGCAATTAAAAAAAATCCCTGATATTGCACAACTATGTAGATTAAGCCAGACACAAAAAATTATGCACTACATGATTTTTTTAGATAAAGCTTTAAAACAGTAACAAACCATAAAAATGAATATGAGATGGAAATTGCTTCTGTGTTCTGGGGCGAGTGATTAACTGGGAAGGGTACAAACTAATGTTCCCAACTGAGCTGAGTGACAGCGGCTCACGTGTGTAATACCCACTCGGGAGACTGATAAATAAATCACATGGTGCAAAAGTAGCACGGATAAAAAAAGGTCTGTGAGACTCTATCTCCAGTTAACCAGCAAAGCAACTAGACCGCAAGTGTGGTCCAGGTGATAAAGCATGCTAGTTGTGAGCTTGGAAATAGCTGAGAATCACAAGTGTGTTTGTGTGTGGGTGTGTGTGCGTGTGTACCATCTGATGGAAATATTTCATACCTTGATCGCCATGTGCCAAGCGTAGGTAGCTACATTCGCCAATATTCATCCTATTGTCCACTTAAGATCTCTGCGCAAGTCAAATACATTCCAATTTATACTTTTTAAAGTCACATTCCCTAAATATGTATTAAACCAACAAATCAACAAAAGTAATAATAATAATATCTTATCCTGTATGTGGCCCTTTTCTGGGTTAACTATTAATGATTCTTCATTGTCTAGCAATACTCTCCCTACAAACTTGGAAATTATGGAGAAATTCTCTATAATGCCTTTGTTTTTATCTATAGTTAATGAAATAACACTTGTCCAAGTTATCAGATGAAATATTATCTGTGTGTATTTTTCATGAAATGTAGACTAATTTTCACATTCCTTTCTTGTACTGATAGCTATTTCATTCTAATGGTAAGTTTAGCAAGTTAACTTTTAATATGTTGAACATTGATTGCATGTACTTTTCAACATCTTTTGTTTTTCATATATTCCTCCACATTGTGGTTTGCAATAATTTACTACATCGTGATTGCACATTCAGCTGTCTTTGCACACACAGATATGATGCAGCTTATATTTGGAGATTCCCCTCTGATTAGCTATTCAAAAAAAAAACACCCCCACCCCAAACAAGCTAATTTTGACCTTCTATTTTGTGGGCTTTCATTCCTAAAGTCTGAGACCCTTTTATTCATTCTATGCTATTTCCTTTGTATTCTATATACTAAGGTGTCTAAAGCTGATGATGAGACCTTTTTAATATAGAGCTAAGATTTCTCTGTCTGTATAACAGGAACAAATTATGGCATTCATCTAAAAAAAAAGCAAAGAACTTGAATAGTGCAATCGCTGATGAAGAATGGACAAAAATGGTACTTGAGTCCTCTAAATTAGAGCATTAGTTCTTGTCCTGCAGAAGGAAAAAAATCGGAACATTAGGCTGAACTAAATTGAACAGAAAAGCCAATAGTGAAGAATAAAGTGGAAGGTGCTCAAATCAGGAGAGTGAAGGTGAACGCTGAGAAGATAACAAGTTTCAAAGGTAGGATGCTTAACACCCAGGGATCTCAGTCACGTGACACACTATATTCAGTCGAGCCCAATCTAAGCTTCACAGGTTCTCAAGATAGAAAAAAACAATGTTCCCAATTCAGGCTGCAGATGCCCTAGAGAAACTGTTGTGTCGATGTTAAAATGAGGACAAAGCCTTAAGAAAAAGAATGTTAACAAGTAGGAAATTTATCTGGATAATTCAGCTTAAAAATTTTAACCACAAATTAGTTCTAAGCAAAGGTAGCATTTTTTTTCTTTTTTTTTCAAATTTTTATTATCAAACTGATGTACAGAGAGTTTACAGTTTCATATGTTAGGCATTGGATACATTTCTTGTACTGTTTGTTATGAAGTAGTCAAAAAAGTAGTCAAAATTAGAGTATTCTGATTATTAGAACATACGTGTATTGACTCAACTGTCTAAGTAGTTCAAGTAAAATTTAGTGTCTGTAATGATCACGTAATAATTTTTTAATTTAACTTTGCATGTGCAGACACAATTTTGGTGAAGAGTAGTATTACATTTGAGAACTCTTAGTTTGGTGAAAATATAAACAATAAATACTGTGAATATCCTAAAGTTCTGATACACTTGGAGAGTTAGTTTGCAATAAACTATCGATACTGGGGAATTGTACTTTTTCTGTGGTATCAAGTGATAAAAGTTAGGGTACCAAGATTTAAAATTCAAAGTTCAAGTATTCCATGCTTTCTAAAATATCTTCTAAAATGGGGATTTGAGTATCAGATACCTTGGCTGAAGAAACAATAGAAACTTTCATAATTCATTGTGTCTCTCAAATTTGAAGTTATAACAGAATAAGTACTGAGATTACATACTTAATATAAACATTTCATTTTCAAAAAAAATGAAAATACACATTCAATTTGGAAAAAGCCAAAAAGAGAAATAATTAATTTTAACCTGGTATGCATACTTAAGTGCTCTTAAATGTATGTGTTTTGTTAAGTCAGAAATGAAATTATAGTCAGTGCTTTTCTTAATAAGACAGATGACAACCTAATTGTAAGTGTTTCAGAGAGATGTCCAGGTATCTTTCAATTACTAAAGAAAACTTATTTAAAAAAAAAAAAGAAGAAGAAGAAGAAGAACAGCAACAACAAGCACCCGACTCTTAGTGCTCTCCATCTCCCTCAACATCTTCCTGGAGGAAACTGCTCCATCAAACATTCCTCAGCTGAGTAGAAGGCCCATATTTCCACTAGCAGAAAAGATAAGCGGGCAGGTTTCCCAAGCATACTCTCCAAAGAATCGTTTAAAGCTCATGTTACACATTCTGGTTGCTCGGTCTCACCTGATTCCTTGGCTCTGATTTCTTTTCAAGCAGTGTATCTAGCTGATATTGTCAAGAAAGTTGGAAAATAGCAAAGCATGAGATTAAACTGGAAAAATATCAAGAAGAAGAGACAATCTTCAGAATTCTGACTTAATGAATCTTCATCCTTTGGCCCTAAGATTAACTTTTCAACCTTGTGTCCATTCATTCTCAAGTAAAATCACCCTTTAGGGGCAGGCAAATTGATCTACTCACAGAAGGGAGAAAAATGAATATGGCATTGCCATAAGCACACCTCGGTATCAGTTCTGGATGATGTTAGAAATATTATGATCCCAGGATCACTGGTAGCCAGTGACGTTCCCCATACATCTTTTCTTTGCCAACGCTTGACTATACTTGGGGCATCTGCTTTGTACTTAGCACTTTAACTAGACGGAAATACCCTGGCTTTCACTGCAATGGAAACAACCAAGCTAGATGTGCCCTCCTGCCTGGCGTCCAGCCAGCGCTGTCAGCTCTCCCTCTCCTTCATTTTGCCCTCATAGAGACAAGAATAATTCTATCACGTGTTTGAATAAGCCCATGTTTACCTGGCCAGGTGTCATTTTAAGTGACAGGTGCCTAGTTTTGCAGACACGGTCGATGTGAGTCAAACAAAAGGACGCACTGGCAGCTCCTACATGTGTAGAGAAGTAAGTCATGCCAGCACTACAGTATCAGTATGGTTTTCCACACTGGTCTCTGTTCACATGTTCAGGTACCAGACTCAGCGACACAATGAGTTGTATGTGATCCAAGAAGCCCTATTGCAGGAATAACAAATTGTACCTAAGGCCATGTTGGTATGGCATATCGATCTAATGGTTAGATCTTTTGTATGACAAAAATCTCATGCTTTATTAACTTTATTTTAAAATGTGTATGTATTTATGCATGTACATACATCCGTCCGTTGGGGGGCTTGAACTCAGGCCCTGAGTGCTGTCCCTGAGCTCTACTTTCACTCAAGGCTAGCCCCTCTACCCCTGTGAGCTACAGCTCCACTTCTGGTTTTCCGGTGGTGAATTGGAGATGATTCTCACTGACTTTCCTGCCAGGGCTGCCTTTGAACCATAATCCTCAGATCGCGGCCGTCTGACTAGCTGGAATTATTTTATTATGTTTAGGTAGCTATATAAGGGAGTTTTCTTTCCACACGGGAATTTATTTGTGCACTGCATGTTGAGCAATGCCCTGTCATCATTCTTGCACACGCCTCCCAGCCCTACTCCCTGTTGATTCTTAGGATGGCGTTCTCTCCCTTTGCATCTCTTCACTTCTTTCCCCTCCCCTTGGTCTCACACCCACCCGTTCCACTACTGATCTTTTTTTTATTTCTTTTTTCCCCATTTGTTTTCTTTATTGTCAAAGTGATGTGCAGAGGGGTTGTAGTTTCATACGTAAGGCAGTGAGGACATTTCTTATCCAACTTGTGACCTCCTCCCTCATTTTCCCCCACCTCTCACCCTACTACTGGTTTTTTGGCGTTCATTTTGGTGGAGTGTTAGCCTTCCTAAGGAATTACACCATTTAAGTTCTTCCTTGAACCTACCATATTTTGAATAATACATTTGTGTACACTTGCATACCAACCCTAAGTGTTTACTTATACATTTATAAGTTGATTATAGCTTTAAATGTCACATAATTAGAATTACTAATCTTTACCCATGAGCCAAAAATTTCAACCTAAGATACCTCTGACAAAGAGATTCTGAGTCTAATCACAGAACAATATCAAAGAAATTAAGGCAAATTATTGACATGAATTGATAACCTTTTGTGAATTATAAGCATATATGCTTGGGTAAGAAAATGATTGAATCTCCTGGGATGCTGTGAAATGGGGAAATAACATTAAGTGAGGTATTTGGCATTTTTTTAAGTAAATTGCCTGACATAGTGATTATCGCAGAATTTAAAAAAAATCAGTAATTGTTAGTTCTTTTCTTATTTCCATATCATATCCTGAATGTGTGCTGCCATATTCTATTGTCTAAGTGTTGTTTTTTTGTTTTGTTTTGTTTTGTATTTTTGGCCAGTCCTGGGCCTTGGACTCAGGGCCTGAGCACTGTCCCTGGCTTCCTTTTGCTCAAGGCTAGCACTCTGCCACTTGAGCCACAGCGCCCCTTCTGGCCGTTTTCCATATATGTGGTGCTGGGGAATGGAACCCAGGGCCTCATGTATACGAGGCAAGCACTCTTGCCACTAGGCCATATCCCCAGCCCCTAAGTGTTGTTTTTTTTGTAAAAAGTTTTCCTCCAGGCCCCTGAGGCCCATTCAAATCATTTCATTCTGGAAGTCCAATTAAACCCTGTAGCATAAACCTTTGCCTTGTCAGTTCACCATGAGCCACAAGAGCCTTGACATTCATTCTTGGATTCTTGTAACATTATTGTCAGGAAACAAATTAGACTCCAGTCAAGTACTGATGTAAATTTATTTCTATCATAGTATGTTTGTACATTTACGCTATGGAGCCAGATTCCAAAACTGAGAGGGTAACAGATGTTTCTGACCATCTCTCAAACACAGGTAGCAAGCATGTGAGATGTACACACAAGGAAAAAAAGTAAAAGGAGAAGTAGTCTCTTTTCTGCTTCCTACCAGGACTAGAAAATGAAATCTGACAAGAGGAACTTCTTAATACAGTGTTACTAAGTAACAGCCCCTAACCCACAAGTACCAATGGTTACACTGAAAACTTCATGATGTACTTTATAAATGAGCAGTGAGCTACTAGTGGGTGAAGAAGCAAGGCAGTACATAGAAAAAGTCTTACACTGAGTCTCCCCATTGATCCAGCTGTTGCATTATGAGAAACTGGCCCTAAGGAAAGAATTACAGCTGCATGGTAAGCTGCATGGTAAAACAATGTCCATGAAATTTTTGTTTAAAACAGAAAAAATATGGAGTGCACCTAAAATATCCTCAATATGGAATTGGTTAGATGAAGTCTATGGCACCAGTTAAAATGGTTGTCAAAAAATAAAGACATGGAAAAAAATTTTGGTGGAAGAAGATAATTATATAGAAATATTTTATAACATTCTAATTTTACAAGATACAAATTTATATCTGTGTATAGGCAACACATGAAATATCTTCAAATAAAAGGATTATTGTTGCTTTAAAGAATTATGGGTGCAAACATCCTCTTTTTGATAATAAGTAGATTCAAAAGCATATAAACTTCGATTTCCTGTATTGATGTTGAAATATTTTAAAGTAAATTTCATTGAACAAACATAATGAACAATGGAAGTGAAATTTATCTATACTTGCAGTCCTGTAGCTCTGTAGATATCAATATTATTTAGACTAAATCAGAATGGAGAAATAAAAATTGTTGTATTTCAACACCAAATTAACGTAAGTAGAGTTTTTAAATTCTTAACTCTCTTTTAATAAAAGTATTTCATATGTGTCTCAAAAAGTAACAAAAGAGGTAAAAGAAAATTAAATCAGGAAATACATAAAGAGGTGCTAAAAGGAGATAGTATTTCTCTATCTAAAGTACTCCTTAAGAAAATAAAGATCAAAGAGTCCCATATGGTAATTGTTTTAAGATAGCAGAAAGTTACAGCACTGTGGTTATCATACCGAGTCCTTCTTCTGTATTTTGTTGATACTTTTCATTTTATGAGCCAGATAGATAAAAACGGAAAGCAAATAGGATGTGAATTGTTATACATACCATAAAAATGCAGTTTATGTTAATACTTTATGTGACTTCAGCTCATCTTGTTAACGCATTAATGAAACTAAAGAGTGTCATGAAAAGGAAGCAATGTGTTTTCTTCTTCTAATACCTCTGTGTGGTCTGCAGTTCATGTATGCCTAATAGTCGAATGTCTGACTTTGAACACACAATTCTCCTTATGTGTAGGAGAGAGCAGTCAGATAAGATAACTGGAATATTAGATTGATAAAGGCCATTATATCTATTCTGGGGAGGTAGAGGAAATAAAAGAGACTTCACTGGTGTTGCAAATATTGGGCTACATACAAAGGGGAAATAAAGCCAAATCCAAAATAAAATCAAAACTGAGTGAAAAATGTTCCCCCATTTTCTTCCTCTTCTCCTATACCAGTACTGTCTCCCTTTTACTCGTAGAAACTTTTTTCCCTTTTTATTCCCCACAGAAGCTTCCACAAAGAAAAGAGAATGTGTGATCTTACTCTTCCTAAGGTTGGCTTGTACACTGACTGTGATGATCTCCAGCTCCATCCATTCTTCTGTAAAGTTGAGTTTCCTTTATTACTAAGTAATACTATGTTGTGCATATACACATTTTTTTATTCACTGACATATTGACTAGTGTGATATAGCTTGTCTTGTATAATCTGGCTCTTGTGAATTGTGCCACAAGAAATATGGATGTATAAGTAAAGTGACTTATATTCATCTGTGTGTACATCCACAAGTGGTATGGCTGGATCCTACGGAAGTTCTATTTTCAATCCTTGAACAAAATCCATTGCAGAAAAAAAAAAAGTTTAAGTCAAATAGCCAGTTATCATGTGGAAAAAGGTTGACACTAATTCTTAATGGATTGATTTAAAATTTAGCTTGCTAAGATTGCTTATAAAATGTAATAAATGAATCAAATTTATAAAGACCAAGAAAAAATGTCCTCCTATTGCTAAAATAAATTATTAATGTTATCTTGGTGGTAAAATAGATCATTTTTATCAAAAGTCTTAAAATACTTTCATATTTTTACCAACAGATTCTAGTTCTTAAAAATCACATTAAAATAAGGAAAAGAATGAGGGAAATGTCTAGGTGTTAATGTTACATATAATAATACAGTTTTATTGTTAAATAATATAAAACCTATCTAATGTATCTAAACGTATACTACAGTCACACAATTATGTACTTTTTACCCTTTAAGAATAACATTACAAACTGGGTGCCAGTGGCTCACACCTGTAATCCTATCTACTCAGGAGGCTGAGAACTGAGGATCAAAGTTCAACGCCAGCCTGGACAGAAAACTTTATTTCCACTAAACTACTCAGGAAAAGTGAGAAGTGGAGCTGTGGCTCAAGTGGTAGAGTACTAGCCTTAAGCACAAAAAGGCTCAGAGATAATACCCCGGCCCTGAGTTCAAGCTCCAGGATTAGCTAAAAAAAAAAAAAAAAAAAAAAAGAAGAAGAAGGAGAAGAAGGAGGAGAAGAAGAAGAAGAAGAAGAAGAAGAAGAAGAAGAAGAAGAAGAAGAAGAAGAAGAAGAAGAAGAAGAAGAAAGAAATCACATTGTACAGGCTTGTACTTATAATCCTAGCTCTTTAAGAAGCTGAGATCCGTTTGGTGTAAATGAACTGTACAACTCTTGGGGGGGAAAGGAAAAGGGGGAGAAGGAAGGGGGAATGAGGGAGGAGGTAACAAACAGTACAAGAAATGTATCCAATGACTAACGTATGAAACTGTAACCTCTCTGTACAACAATTTGAAAAAAGAAAAAGAAGCTGAGATCTGGGTATCATGGTTTGGAAAGTAATTAAGACAGGCAAGACCACATAGAATTCTTATCTCCAATTAATCACCAAAGAAGTGAGAGAATGCTGGTCTTGAGTGAAGGTGCTCAGATTACTACCCAGAACCTGTGTTCAAACTCCAGGATAGACACACACACACACACACACAAACACACACACACACACAAACACACACATATCACCTCGTAAAACAGCATAAATCAAGACATTGAAATAAGTAGATGCAAAGGCAGAAAGCCAATATACATTGAAATAGAATGATTTCATGGTTTCATTTGGAACACATATATTACATGTATATATGTAATATAGATTGTAAAATTCTAAATAGCAAGTTATGATGAAAGTAAATTATTTTTCTTTATATACATAATAATTGCATTCTCTTCTTTTTGCTTAAGTGATTTTTTTCTGATTCATGCACAATCATATCTAATGCTTTTTTATAAAAAAAAATTTATGTTAAAAAAACAA
Source organism: Perognathus longimembris pacificus (assembly GCF_023159225.1). Taxonomy (NCBI): domain Eukaryota; kingdom Metazoa; phylum Chordata; class Mammalia; order Rodentia; family Heteromyidae; genus Perognathus; species Perognathus longimembris. Next base: position 33,045,254 of record NC_063182.1, read on the forward strand.
TTTATGTTAAAAAAAAAACAAAGACTGAACAAGCTAGCACTTTGGGGAAATTCTCTTAAGAAGTTAATGATGTATGTAGTCTGATTTAAGTGTGCAAAGATTCATAAACATTTTATCTACCAGACAATAAGGGAGTGATCAAATTGTGTAACAACCTCATAATAAAACCCAGAGCACACATTAGACACCATATTAGACACCAAATATCATTATGTGGGAATCTGTTACTGAAAGAATAAGTAAAAGAAAGTTATAAAATAGTATGGAGAATATGATACTAATATGTGTAACATGCAACAACAGAAACAGGCTAAATGAGATGAATTAAACAAACATCATGGTTTTCTATACATAAGAAGAATAGTAATTTAGATTTCTTCACTGTGATTTCTTCATGTTTTCTGCCTAGTATACAATGAACATACATTGGTTCATATCGTAACAATAAAACTATTAAGAATTCTATGCCTGAAATAAGCAGAACCAACGGAGAAGGTATAGAGAGGAAATCTAAATAATAAACAGAGGAAAATGTCAGGGAAAATGAATAGGATTTTGTGACCCATGAGACTAAAAGGAATGGAAATTTTAAAAAATGGAGAAATCAGCTACGTTAAACAATATTATTTTTAATTGGGAGATTAGGGGATGCAACGGGATTTTATAAGCAAATTTTATTTTCTTGGTTCTCGGAGGGGTGTAGAACATCTTGGTCGCTGTGCCCACTGGGTAGCCAGTCCACAAGGCAGATGATGAGTCCAGCTGCCTTGGAAGAACACACTCAGAAGTAGAGGTTCCAAAGCCAGCCACACTCAGGGCGGTGGCCCAGATCCCAAGATATGTGAAATTACCTCGGGAAGATAACGCAAAGGAAAACAAGAACCCCTCCAGAGGAGCCTTGTAGATCCCCCGAAAGTGACCAGATGGGCTGAGGCTGACACGGCATGCCTGGCTCTCACCTCCTCCAGAAGGGGAACTTGGGTGTCAAGAAAACCTGAGTGCAAGTCATCACCTGCGTGGCACTTTTGCCAAGCCGTGGCCTCCTCGCTTTTAGAGTGATAATGCGGTGTGTGTGGAAGGAAGGAACCTGTCAGCATGTGCTCACGTTCCTAATGATCATGGACCGCTGAATGGTAGTAGACACGTCCAGATGAAGACGCAAGCATCAAGAAGGAAGAAAACACCAGGAGAAGAGGACGTGAGGGGCAGAGCAGGCGGCACTCAGAGGGCCGGTCAACTAAGAAGAAGGTTCACAGGTCAAGAAAACCTAGAGGCCGGGGTGTTGAGGAAATCATTAAACATGAGCACCATCATTTCTTTAAAAAAAAAAAAAAGTAAGAATGAGGGCTGGGAAGGTGGCTTCCTGGTAGAGTGCTTGCCTAGCACACATGAAGCCCTGGGTTCCATTCCTCAGCACCAAGAAATACAGAACAAAATGTGGAAATTGCACTGTGGCTCAAGTGGTAGAGTGTTAGCCTTGAGCAATGAAGCTTAGGGACAGCCCTGAGTTCAAGCCCCAGGACTGTCAAAAATAAATACATAAGTAAATAAATAAACACATACACACATACATACAAATATTTCCTGACATTTTTAAACTGTGGTTCATTCAATCACTTTCCTTTTTTTTCTTCCATCTTCCTTCCTTCCTTCTGTGTTTTGAATTCTTCCTCTCTCTCTCTCTCTCTCTTTCTCTCTCTCTCTTTCTTCTTTCTTTGCAAGGGATTAAACCAATAGTGTTGTGCATGCTAGTAAAGTGGTTCACACTGGAACTATTATCTCCAGGTTGTTCACTTTGATTCATAAAGTAATATTGGAACCCCAGTGCTTATACCTATAATCTTAGTTACTCAGAAGACTAACATGAAGATCATGGGTAAAAGTCATCCTAGGAAGCAAAGTTCATAAGATTTTTATCTTCAGTTAATTACCAAAAGCTACAAGTAGAGTTGTGGCTGAAATGGTAGAGTACTAACCTTACTTAGCTCAGGGACAGTGCCCAGGCCCTGAGTTCAAACACCAGGATCAGCACACACACAAAAATAATAATGGGAATTTTAATAAAATAAAGTTATAAAATAAAATTATATTTGCCAGTGGGCCACTCCGAAAAATTTACGATCAATTTTAGGCATTATTTTTCTCTTTCATGGAATAATACTGTGGAGATATTCTTCACAGTAGATCTTTACAATGCTCTCTGATCATCTTCAGAATTAGCAGTCAGAAAAATGCTCCTCCTTTATCACTCTCTTAGCAGGATTTATAATAAGATGAAAAAGTACAAATAAGAAGATACCGATTTATGCTTTTATGATATGAAAATTGTGCAGGGAAGTTAATGAGACTTTTTTTTTGGTTGGTCATGGGACTTGAGCTATGGGCCTGGGTACTATCCCTGAACTCTTCTGCTTAAGACTAGTGCTCTGGTAGCCACAGGGCTACTTCCAATTTTCTGTTGGCTAATTGGAGATAAGAGTCTCACGGACTTTCCAGGCCAGGCTGGATTTGAACCATGATCCACAGATCTCGGCCTCCTGAGGAATTTACAGACATGAGCCACTGGTGCCTGGCCAGTATATGTTTTTGCCAGTCATGGGGCTTGAACTCTGGGGCCTGGGCGCTGTCCCTGAACTCACTTTATTACTTGACTGACAGCACTGCTTCCTCATGAGACTATCATCTCCAATCAGCCATTAAAAAGACAGACATGGAACTGCGGCTCCAGTGGTAAAGAATATTGAGCAACGAAACTCTGGGACAGCACCCAGACCTTGAGTCAATACCAGCCCCTGGTCCAGCAAACAAACTAAGATATAGCTCAGGCAAGGTGGCATAAACCTGTAACCCAAGTTAATTAGTAGGCAAAACCAGTTAGTAAAACCTCATCTCAACCAATAGGCTAGGCAGAGTGTTATGAACCAGTAAACCTAACTGTGCACAGAACACAAAGAGGAAAGATTTCAGTGTGAGCCAGGCTCCAGGCAACAGCACGAGGTGCTATCTGAAAAGTACCTAAAACATAAAAGGGCTGTGAATTGGACTCAAACACTAAGACACATTTTTATCAAGTGAGAGGCTAAGAGTTCAAGACCTCTTAGGGTCCTGATTCACTTTCTTTTCCTTTTTAAAGAAGCACAGTTGAAAATACTTCTATCACCAGTATTGGGGGGAGAACAAGGCATCACAAAACCAGGACCTCTCTACCCTACCTGAAGGCACGCTGAGCTGTCTGGTTTTGTGATGGTTTAGTTATTTAAGGTCTACGGACTCAAACTCCATCAGCAAAACCAAAGAAATAACAAGGGAAAGACACTGAGAGCACTGAGGATCAGCACTGAGTCTGCTGCTCAGATAGTGTCTCCAGAACTTCAAATCATTCACACACACACACACACACACACACACACACACACACGGTACATTGTTTGTACAGAAGGGTTTTGTCCTAGTATGCAAATGTAAAGATGTTATTTTTATTACATTAACCACTTCTAATGTTCTTCATTCATTCTCCACCCCCTACTGCTCAGCCACGGGTGGTGAATTTTCTTATGTCATCTTCATCCATGGATTCACTGTATTTTGATAACATTTACCTTTCTTAATTCTTTTTCTTTTCATTCATTCTTTTCATATCACACAAGACATGTAATATATAATATATACCACAAATTATCTATAACATATATATTACATAGCATATATGTTATATGCGTTGTGTGTGCTACCTATGATGTATAATATGGCATATGCATTACATAAGCTATATACAATATTTGGCATATGTATGCTACATATACTACACATGTTAATATTACAAATATATGTATAGAAGGATCTATGTGTATGTGTGTGCATGTGTGTGTGTGTATCTTTTAGGTCTAACTTACACAAATGAACAAAAATATGCAACATTTGGCTTTGAGTTCAACTTATCTCACTCAAAATGATGATGTCCAGTTCTACTCATTTTCCTGCAGATGATATAATTTTATTTTTCTTTATGAGTGGGTAATATTCCATAGCTTATATGCAGCATATTTTCTTTATTTGTTCATCAGTTTGTTGATTCCGTGGCTTTAAACAATTAAATTAAACAATTTAATGAGTATATGCCTAAGTCATATTACGGGTGAAAATGTAGGCTGCCATTTTGTTTTTTAAGGAATCGTCACACTGATTTCCATTATTATTGCACCTATTTACTTTTCCTCAGTAAAATGAATGACAGAAAGGTAAAAGAGTTTCTGGTAGGGGAAAGTAGCCCGGTAGTAGGAAGAGGAGAAAAAGAAATGATGAATGAGGGTAAATATAGTCAAACTACTTTATGCGAACATAAGATCAATAAACCCTGTTGAAATTGTTTTACATGATGAGGGATTAGGGGAGTGCATTTGTTGGGCTGTATTACATGCATACATGGAAAAATCACAACAAAACCCCATCATACAACTAGTCAGAAAGAAAGAAAGAAAGAAAGAAAGAAAGAAAGAAAGAAAGAAAGAAAGAAAGAAAGAAAGAAAGAAAGAAAGAAAAAGAAAGAAAGAAAGAAGAGAAGAGAGAGAAAGAAAGAAAAAAGAAGGGAGGGAGGGAGGGAGGGAGGAAGGAAGGAAGGAAGGAAGGAAGGAAGGAAGGAAGGAAGGAAGGAAGGAAGGAAGGAAGGAAGGAAGGAAGGAAGGAAGGAAAAGAGAAAGACACTATGCCCAGACGTAAGTACTATCCGCAGGCGGAGGCCTGCTAAGATCTTTGCTCAGGTTGCAGCTAGCTGTGTGAACACTTTTGGAGTGGGAGGAGAGGAGCGAGGTAAGTTGTCCAAAGCCTTTATAGCTCTTTCCTGACACTTTTCTCCTGCTTTGTCATTGATGTCACAGAGACCTAGGAGCTGAGAGCTGGAAAGCAAGACCAAACAGGCACACAAAAGTCCATTGTAAAAGGTATCATTTTCAAGCTGAGTGCACACAGTACATTCACAGACAGGGAATTCCATCCCAACCATAATGGAAATGGCTATTTAACATTTAAAACTAGGAAAGAATATGAAAAGCTAATCCACACCTGAATTTCTTTATTCCACACACTCTTCATTGAAGAGAGACAGACAGATGACATTATTTGAAAAAAATAGCCTCGCTTAGAGAATTCAGCTGGAAAAAAAAAAAAAAAGCAGCTGCGTCTATTCCAAATCCGTGAAAAAGAAGTCCACGTTGCACGTGTCTGCTCCTGAGTGAGCTCAGGTAAAAGCAGGAGAGAGGAAGAGAAGAGATGCTCTCAGGTGTCTGAGCAGCTGGTAGTAAGGACCACAGCCCGGAGAAGAGAACCCCAGACGGGGCGTCAGATTTTCAGGACACCCCATCTCCCATCTTCTTGGTTGCTAAAGCAATAAGTGAACAGCATTTCTTTCCTGTCTAAAACTCACTACATACCGCACTTGACTGACGTGACCACCTTGTTTATTCATATGGCTTCCTTGTTTTCTATTCCAGGTGTATTCGTGGGTTTTGAAACGTGTGGGCTTTGCAAGAGGAACGACATCTACCTTTCCTCGCAGGACTGTCCCCACCGTCATCAGAAGCTCCCATGTGAAGTATGTGCAGCCATTGTATGTTTGGCACAATGATGCCCCATTAGAATGCTACTGGGCTACTTTCCACCTAAGACTCCCTTCCCACCCACCCACCCCCTTTTTTATCCGTTGCTGGTTCTGCTTAAATTCATTTCTGAAATATGTATTATTCACTATGAGAAGTTTTAGATTTATTTACTTAATTGTTATTGTGGGTATTTTCTTTCTCCTTTACTTTTTTTTTTCTTTGTTTCTGAGAGTCTTTTGGGGAGGAGGAGTGAGGTCTAGGGAAGGAGTCTCCCTTAAAGATCATTTTCTGATTGGTCCTTCTTCTAAAGTACTCTGTTTTTTTCTCCTAAAAGTAACCCCTTCATTGTGCTAATAAATAAAAATCCAAAGAGCTTTATTCAAGGGTTTTAGACATTTCAAAAATCTGTCCTATTGTAACAGGGAACCTTGGAGACTCATTGAAATAGCAAAGGCACAAGTTCCTTTTTATTATGAAAGATGTTTATGTGAAGAACAAAATAGACAAGAGAAAGTAACTGCTTCAGAATACTTGATGGGCACTTTAATCTTCTATTAATATGCAAATTTTGTTCTTTAAAACCCCAGTAAGAGATTTTTTTTTTTCCTCCTCTGCTAGGGCTATTTGAAAGTAGTCCTGTTCTCCCAGAGGGCCTTCTTGCCTGAGTCTAAGTGAGGCTGTGTTTTTTATGCTAATTCCCAAGATGCTCTTGTATGCATCATTTTCTTTTGAAATTATATGGAGTTTATTGAACCACATTTGTAAAACATTCCACAGTTGATTTCATTCTAAAGATCTTCTTTAATAGAACTCATTCCCCTGTTGGTCTGTGTCATAAGAGAATGTTAAAGAAAGTCAGCTTTAACAACAAGGTAGAAATAAGAGAAAGACTGTGGACAGGAAAGAAGAAACAAGCTTGTGAGCAGGGAAAGGACAACACTACTGAATAATTAACCTCATCAAGAATGTGAGCTTCATAGAAACTATTTGGTATCAAAACTGTAAAGGAGCACTCCTAAATAAGAATCTCAAAAATAATCACCAGAACACATGGTCTTAGTCTCTAGGCTTTTTAGGATGAATTTGTTCACTTTGCATTTCCTTTGAATACTTTGCCTTTCCATAGTAACACGATAATTATAACAAAAGCAAGTGAATCTTCTCCTATTGGTGTAGAAATTAGACATCGTAAAATTATTTTCAAATAGTTATATTGCTGTCTGTACACCAAACATATTAGGTAGCTGGTTTATATTTCTAATGCCAGTAGGAGAAGGGTAGAGATGAGACATGCCTGTCATGCAAAAAAGGCATAAAAAAGACCCAGTATGGCATGGTCCTACTTACCTGTATCCCCACCTAAGAAGAAGAAATAGTAGGATTGTAGCAAAGGTTCAATCTAGACAAAGAGGCAAGATCTTATTAACTTGAAGTTAATAAAAAAGCAAAAAAAAAAGTTTGGGGTATGATAAAGGAACTATATTGTTTGTTTAGCAAGCATAGCCCTGAGTTCAAAATTCTAGGGCTGCCAAAACAAAGAGAATAAGAAAAGAAATTGACATTTGAAATCACTTATCATTTCTTTCCTTTCAGCCATCATAATGGAGACAGAACCACAAGCAACTTATCAATAGGATGTCAAGATAATGATCTAATGTTCACAGGAAATGTGTTTCTTATTTATACACATTGTTACAGTTATAATAACTGTCTGGGAGACTTGTGTGTATACAGTTTCTTTTAGACTAATAAGATCATTTCAAGTTTTATACATTTTTATTATTATTATAAAAGTGATGACCAGAGGGTTTACAGTAATATATGTCAAATAAATAGTACATTTTTTGAACACTATCGCCCCTTCCTTCTCCCTCTCTTCTAGTTTTCCCTGACATCTCTACCCACAAATTGTATGGTTTATTTTCAACATCGTATCTAGGAAGTATCACTGCTGCATTTGTTTACCCTTTGTCCTGCCCTTTCTGTACCCCCTCCTTTTTCCCTCCCAAGTAAACTAACAAACAAGGCAAAAAGGAAAAGGAAAAAAAAAAACAGCAAAGAAAAATAAAACAAAGGAAAAAAACCTCTTCTTTCCATTTCTTGGAGTTCATCTTGATAAGCATCATTTTATAGGATGAAATGCACATAGCGATTGAGATGTTGCGATCTTCTAAGAAAATCCTCCTTTGGTCTCACTGTGTGAATGCCTAGACACCTGTACAATTCACCGGGTCCCAGTGTATTTTTAACTTACGTATTTCGTATATATGCCAATCCATCGCCATACCAATCCATCTTTGTGTTAGAAGTATTGACTGCATTTTTTTCCTGGCATAAAAATTTTCTTCAGGGTGAGTTCTGATTCGAGCAGATCGCGATCGCATTATTCCTTTTAGATAGCACAAAATAGTACCCTCTGCCTTAGTCACCGAATCTATGTTATTGACAGGGTCCTACCTTCTTGAGTGGAGTCATGCTGGAAAAAAAATGTGTTAACCTGAAGGCATGAAGACCAGCTTGGCCTGTGTCTGAGCCTTTTCAGATGAATCTCCCTGTGCGACACAGTGCTTCTCGTCCCTCTACCTAAAAAATCCTTCTTATTCTAACACTTGTTTTCTTATACAACTTCCCTGGAACCTTCCACTGCTCCCAGATGAAGTGTGTTAACCTCCCCCCCAATTAAAAACCAACTACCAGGGGGCGAGAGGAAGGGAGAGTGATAAAGGGAGTGAGACTGAAGGCAACATATGACAAACATGTGTGGAAATGGAACAATAAAGCCACCTGCTGTATGACTAATGTAAACTCATAAAAGTAAATGTAAAAATAACACAAAAAATAACAGGCCAGGTATGACCGTTCATTCCTTGTAATCTTGGCTAATTCAAAAGGGAGAATGGCAGAACCTAGGCAAAAACTGCACAGGACTGCATCTCAAACAGTACGGAGCCATCCAGTGGCACACACCTATCATCCCACTGACTTGGGAGTCGTTAGGTAGGAGGACTGTGATTGGAGGCTAGTTTTAGGTAAAATCACCTAAAAGGGGGGGGGGGGAAGTATAGAGGAATGGATTGAATGGTAGAATAAATGCCTACAACAGATGTCCCGAGTTCCATTACCACTAAAAGGGGGGGAACAAAAAAGAAGAGAAAATGAAAGCAAAAGTCACTGTATCACACGTTTCAACATTTAACGCATATATTTGTAATTTCCTTGTTTACATGCTAATTCACTGTACTAAAAATGCTGGCAACTATCTTTTGTATCCTTTTAATCCCCGGAACATAAACACAAGTCAATTATTCACCTACAGCTAATCCAAAGGATGTGCTAGACTCGGAGGTTGAAAAAATTGTATGTGTTCCAATGGATTTTCCGGGGCAACATCTATCCTAAAGTCTATGATGTTTCCTGGCTGGGTTAATCACTAAATCTCAAAGAGCTAAGGATTCCACTTTAAAAAGAAAAGCTCACTTCCACATTGTAAATACTAGGTAGAGCTCTAGGGGTATTTATCAGTTATACAGTGTTGTTATGTTGATTAGAGAGCAAAACATCCCTGGAGCACTGAAATCTATAGAAACTCTTTTTAAAATTTGCCAGTTGAGATCTGGAGCGCTAGCCTGACAATAAAATAAAAAAAAAAACTCATTCCTTAGCAATAACAACTGTGAAGTATTGATAACCAATACTTTAAATCTCTCTGCAGATTTAACGAACAGTATCTACTGCTTTGGGACCGAGATGGAGAGCAAAGCACACGATTTTAGTAAGCAAAAGGAACTCGCAGTAGTCACACACAAAAATTGATGGAGTAGGTTTGAGGATTGGTTTAGAAAGCAGAGAGCTGACTGAGTTATTACCAGTCGGTACATTAGGGGTAATCGCCGTGGTGAGCCTGGATGGCTACCGAGCCAGCTCAGCAGAATCTCATCTCAACCAAAGAGAAATGTTTATATTCAGTATGGAAGTTGTTAGAAAGGCATAGAAAGAGAATCTACAATATGCATTCCAGAGGTACTGGTTTCACAAGTAAGAGTTTTAAAAAAAATACTGCTTTAAAAAAATTAGCCATGACCATTAGAATTGGCAGATTATGAAGAGTATAGCTAACAGGCTGATCAAAATCATGTCATTATAATTGCGTTCTGTGAGATAACTCAGAGTAAAGAAGCAAATACATTGCTCAATAATAGCACTAAGAAATCCCCTATCACCATGCACATAGGACTCAATGGGGAATAAAGGATGTGTTTAATGTATTTAGCAACAATTAATGCTGCCTGTTGTCAGCATCTGGGAAGCAGAAGCGGCTGACCTCTGTCAGCCGTACTCTTCAAAGTGAAGAAGTTGTCACATTTAAGTCTTTTAACCATGACTAAATGTATTCCTTGAGGATATGCTTCCACCACTGAACATTCTGAGAAAATTAGTGGCCTAAAAATAACAAACAAAATTATAATATTATTTTCCCAATAAAAAACAACTCATTTTTATTTCATGAACTAAGAACCTCCATAGGAAAGAGAATGAGGAAATTAGTAGGGATCATCAACTGGGCATAATAGTACATGCTTGTAATCCAAACACTCGGGAAGCCCATAAGGTAGATTGCAAGTTCAAGTTCAGCCTGGTTACAGAGCAAGACTTAGCTTCAGAAATATAAATATGCATCCTAGTTTGATATGATGCTGCAGAGAGAACATTTGAACCATCCTTAAGTCTTCCTTTTCTCTTCAGCTCAGCTTCCTTCTACAGAAAGTTTCATCTGGGGGCTGGGAATGTGGCTTAGTGGTAGAGTGCTGGCCTAGCATGCATGAAGCCTGGGTTCCATTCCTCAGTATCATATAAACAGAGAAAGCCGGAAGTGGTGCTGTGGCTCAAGAGGTAGTGTGCTAGCCTTGAGCACAAAGAAACCAGGGACCATCAGTGTTCAGGCCCTGAGTCCAAGGAGAGAGAGAGAGACAGAGAGAGAGAGAGAGGGAGAGAGAGAGAGAGAGAGAGAGAGAGAGAGAGAGAGAGAGAGAGAGGAGGAAGGAAGGGAAGGAAGGAAGGAAGGGAGAGAGAGAAAGAAAGTTGCATCTGGATCCATCTTTAATCTTCAGTCACATCTTTAATCTTCAATCACTGATTTACAGAAGGCTCTTGTCCTTTCTAAGTCTACTCTTGCCTGCCTCAATATGTTTTTTTTTTCTATTTATTGTCAAAGTGATGTACAGAGGGCTTACAGTTTCATATGTTAGGCCTTGGGTACATTTCTTGTACTGTTTCTTATCTCCTCCCTCATTACCCCCCTCCCCCTTTCCCTCTCCCCCCCTGAGTTGTTCAATTCATTTACAGCAAACAGTTTTGCAAGTATTGCTTTTGTAGTCGTTTGTCTTTTTTACCCTGTGTCTCTCGATTTTGGTATTCCCTTTCACTTTCCTAGTTCTAATACCAGTATATACAGTATCCAGGGTACTCAGATAAGATACAGTGATAGTGCAGGTACAACCACAGGAAGGGGATACAAGAGGATCATCAATAATAGAAGCTACGGTTTCACATGGCACGTTGAAAGTGGTTACAACAGTGATATAACAATCGTTTCCATAACATGGAGTTCAATTCACTTAGCGTCATCTTATGTGTTCATAAGGGCAAATATGTTCTTTGCCTGCTGTGGTTTGTGATTCAAAATACAAACCCTCTCCTCTTATTCACTTCCTGAAAAAAAAAGAAAAGAAAAGAAAAGAAAAATACCTCTGCAACTTTCCATTGACCCTCCCTGGAATGCAATCAGAATTTCTCACCTCTGAAGAGCTGGGCAGTTTGGATCCTGAGCTGGTGCTAATTTGCGATGGGGTAAGTGCAAAGGCTAAGCTACGCATTCCTTGATGGTTGTGCTAATGTGTTAGTGCTCTGCGTTCAGCGTAGACCGGTGTCCTCACACTCACCTGATGGGTGATGTGCGACTCTGGTCACCCGGGAGTTTGGACAGTAGGACACTCAGTTGTCCATTATGCACCACAACTTCTTAGAAGGAGAAAGAGAAGCAGAAGAATCCTACTCCGCCAGTAATCTGAGATGCCCTTCCTGTGTGACCTGGCCTTGTCCCCTGTGCTTTCCCCCTCCAAGCCCTTCCTCCTGGTTTAATTTTTCTTTTTTTTTTTCTTTTTTTCCTTGACTCATTTTCTTTTTTTCTTTTTTTAAAATTTTTATTGTCAAACTGATGTACAGAGAGGTTACAGTTTCATACGTTAGCATTGGATACATTTCTTGTACTGTTGGTTACCTCCTCCCTCATATTCCCCCTCCCGCCTCCCTCTCCCTATTCCCTCTCCCTCCAAGAGTTGTTCATTTCATTTACAGAAAACAGTTTTGCAAGTATTGCTTTTGTAGTTGTTTGTCTTTTTTTACCCTGTGTCTCTCGAATTTGGTATTCCCTTTCACTTTCCTAGTTCTAATACCAGTATACACGGTTTCCGATATACTTAGATAAGATTACAGAGATAGTGTAGGTACAACCACAGGAAGGGCATTACAAGAGGATTATCAACAATAGAAGCTACGATTTCACATCACATGTTGAAAGTAGTGACAACAGTGATATAACAATCGTTTCCATAACATGGAGTTCATTTCACTTAGCATCATCTTATGTGTTCATAAGGGTATAGCTATTGGGCTCTTGTGATCCTCTGCTGTGACTAGCCAAAACCTGTACTAATCATTCCCTATGAGGGAAACCATAGAGTCCATGTTTCTTTGGGTCTGGCTCACCCCAGAAGACCACAAACAAGAACACACTAAAGCCACCACCACAACAATGTTCATCGCAGCTCAATTTGTCATTGCTAAAATATGGAACCAACCCAGATGCCCCTCAGTAGACGAATGGATCAGGAAAATGTGGTACATATACACAATGGAATTTTATGCCTCTATCGGAAAGAATGACACTGCCCCATTCGTAAGGAAATGGAAGGACCTGGAAAAGGTTATCCTAAGTGAAGTGAGCCAGACCTCCTGGTTTTCTATGCTCAGTGGAGGATCTCGCACCCCACCCGGGACACCACAGGCACCTGCAGCCCCACGCCTGCCCCCAGGGACCTCCTCCACCTGCAGCCCTCTTTGCTGGACTCCTGACCTCTCTACCTTCTTTTCAAGGAAATCCTATGTGCTTTATGCCTCCCAAATGTTCTCTTTCTGATTTCCTTTCTTGTTTTAAAGCACTATCTGTTTTCTTTCAGTGGCTTTTACAACATTTCTGCCTGCACTGTTCCCTTGCTTGCTTTCTCCTTGCAGATGTCTTCCAGGATCTACTTCACACATGAAGTGGCTTCGCCCTGGTCTTTGTCTTCCACCTGACATGTGTCCATTTCAGTCTTTCAGCTTTCTGAAATAGAGTGACCAAGGCGTATTTCCTTTCAGCATTTCCAAAGCTCCGCTCATTTTTCAGGTGGAGACTCAAGTGGCCTCCGAAGCTTGCCTTTGTCACTCTGCTGGCCTGAAGAGAGGAATATGGAGTGTCAAGGAGGACACCGCCAGAAATTGGTAGGAAAAAGGAAACAAGGGGAAAAGAAAAAAGAACCACAAAGGAAACTAAGAAAGAGCAAAACATGACAGCTCCAGACAAAGCTATATATGTCTTAAGCATCCTTCAGTAATATAAACGTTGTATGTAATTCCCCATTTCTTAAGATTTTTTTATAGTGTGTATTCATCAAAATAAATTTCTACCTTCTGATTCTGATATAATTGGGGGTAGCAGAATTGAATATAATGATGTGGGAAATAAAATTAAGCTCCTGTGAAATCTATGTGAAAAGAATTTCTTGTCAATTTTGACAAAAGATTAGCGATTACCTTTATGATACCTGGCTACATCTGATATTATTTAAAGTATTTTTCTAATACCAACCATTTCAAGACTCTTATGAAGCAATAGACTGATATGCTTTATACATTGGTAATTAAATTACATTTCGTATGTGTGTGATTCTGTGTGACCAGTGACTTCAGTTTCAAAACATTTTCAGTGTATACCAGTTTTACATCATCTATTTCCTCTTTCCCTTCCTTTCATCTTCCAGCAAATCAATAATCTGCTTAGTGTTTCCTTGTACCTATTTTGGATATTTCAAAAAGGGTCCATATACCAGCACATCTTTAGTTACTGTTTAAACTATGGTAATTTGAGTCTTGTATACATTCTATCATATCAGGGTGTGTGTGTGTGTGTGTGTGTGTGTGTGTGTGTGTGTGTGTGTGTGTGTGTCCTGGGGCTTGAACTCAGGGTCTAGGTGCTGTCCTTGAACTTCTTTTGCTCAAGCTTAACAATCTGCCACTTGAGCCACAGCTCTACTTCTGCTTTTTGGTAGTTTACTGGAAATAAAGAGTCTCATGGACTTTCCTGCTTGAACTGGCTTTAAACCCTGATTCTCAGACCTCAGCCTCCCAAGTAACTGCTAGGCTTAGAGGCGTGAGCTACTGGTGGTGACAGTACTTGATTTGTATGATAGAATAATTTTCCTTAGAATGATTATACAGAAATATTTTATCAATTTATCCATTGAGGATATTTGATAAAATAATAGCATTATTATGGCTATGAAAATTAGATACTTATATCGCACATAAAATATTACCAGTCTCTGTGTTTTCTCAATAAAAGTTATATAATAATATACATTTTAATTGTATTTGCTTCTCATAAGCAGACATATAAATGTCTATATTGGCAAATGCGCCAGCAATACTAAACAATATACCAAAAGTAGTTACTTTCAAATATTCATTACTATAAATGATTTTTACTTATTCTGTATATTTAGTGTGTCTTTAGATTTTATTAATATATTATTTTCTATAAGATATTTAAAATTAAATTATCAAATACACTTACTTAAACCTTTATAAAAATTCAGCTTCATTTCTATCCATGTACATTGTATCCAACAACAATAGTTTAATAGATACATAGACACATGGAAGTGAAAAGTGCTTTTGGAACTCATCCAGATGTGTGAAATTTTCTGTGGCTACTCCCTGCATCCTTTGTATTCCTGGGTGACTACGATGGTAAATCTCAGGCTGCCAGCTCCTTTTCTCAAGGCTCCCCAGCTTCTTCTACCTTGTTTATCATCCTCATAGACAAACTGTGTAGTTGTCCTAAGAGCCAGCATGTCAAAAGCTGCCACATTGTGACTGTCATGGGCCATTTCATCCGCGATGGTCACCACGTTGACCCTTACCAGGATCAAACAGGAACTGGTTTTGACCAGTATTCAGAAGGACACATGAGGACTGCTTGTCACTCTATGAGAGTGGAAAAGGAGAGCCTTAATCATTCCTGTGGCTCTGCCAAACTGTAAGCCATTGCAGGAATCAAGGAGTCTGTAAAACGTGGTAGGGCCCAGGACATGAAGCCTGGTGACGTCTCTAGCCTAGCCATGGTCTAAATCCTTGGTCCCTGTACACTGAAACTTACAGAGAGAAAACAGATACTCCACTTTGCCCTTTGTGATCCTAGTTGTAGAAGTCAAGAAAAAAAATACAGTACCTTTCAATAATTTGTTCCTTACAGTTTACAGAATCAATTTTAAAAACACCTTGACTGTGGGTTCAGAAATCATAAGTGTTGCTAAGTTTTAAGCTCTAACCTTCCTTTGGGCTCACATTCAGCTGCTCTTTTTTCCCATTGTGATGAACTGAACAGGCAAAACTGATCATCTCTGATGCATGTAAGAAGTGTCAATTGCATCCTTTCTTTCTATTTTTCTATAGCAAATTATGAATCATGGAATATCAAAAATACTTTCTATCATTGTCACCTGGGGCTATTTGTATAAAACTGTCTGCATGATGTTCTCTGCAATTTTTTTCTAAAATAAATATATTTGTAATAGACCTTAAAAACCATGTCTGTGTTATTCTTTATCAAGACTATTACGAATAAAAGGTACAGGGAACAAAACAAACTTTCTTGAATATTTTCATAAAACTAGGCATCATGTCAGTAATAATATCCTTAAGGAAAAACAGATTTCTTGAAAACAAGATGAAACAAAGCGAAGGCCATGTTCAGATAGGCAAAGTGTCATCTGAATCTTTTAATTAGCGTGAATGAAAACGAATTGCAGTTAGACAAGTCATACCTTACTTTCCATACAGCCCTGTAGTCTAGTCTGCTAAACAATCTCAGGGATATTATGTAAAGCAGCTTTTCAATTACACTCCTGGATTTCATGACAGGGTCTCCTCTCCACAGAAAAAAGCTTCAGAGGCAGCGGGAATTTGCCCTGTCTCCAGGTACTACCGCATTCACTTATGAGAAGCAAAGTAAACCATTCAAATGCACGTCGCAGTAAAGGTTTCGAAGACTTTGCCATCTCAAAAGCCCCTTGAAAAGCCACTTGCCATTGTATGATGTCATATTACATCTTTTGGGGAAAAAGAATGTCATTTCGGTATGAATCTAACAATATCAAACCCAAGTAGAACTAGCTCTAACTGAGACAATTATGAATTTTCATTCATATGGAGTGAAACCTATCCGCTGTAAGGAGCAGAGCCTATGTGTGAAAGACTTGTGGAAGCCCTTATATGTCCTCCCATAGAGAGAGGAAAAGGTGTGCAAAGGAATTGTGAGGCCAGCTTCTGAGTGCATAGAGCCCATGTGTTTGTTCCCCGAGGCCTGTTCCACAGTCTCCATCATGAAGCCAGACTACATTTCCCAGCCCAAGTGAGCTTGCGATGTTCCCTGGCTTAACAATGGCTTTCTTTGGAAATACATTCAAATTCCTCTCTTTCACATATAAGAACAATTCCTCTGACTCCTACCTAACTCCAATCTGTTTGTATCCACTGTCTCCCCCATCTCTCACTGCTCTAAACTCACTATACTTTCTTCTTTTTAATTTATTTCAATTAACACATGCAAATATAAAAGTTATACATCTATGCTTATTGTATAACGTTTAAATCAGATGAAACATACCTATCTCATCAAAATATCATGTCTTTATGGTGAGCGTTTTCAAAAATCCTTTCCTAAACTCTTCCTGAAAAGTACAGAGCATTGTTTATAGCCATGGTCAACCTACTGTGCAATATCACCAGACATTATCTATAACTTGTACCAGAAATCCAGTCATCTAACGGTAACTGACACAACTGCAGTCATCAACTTAAATTTACACCAGAACTTCTGTCATCTAACAGATACCACTATTCCAGTCATCTAACTGTAACTTACACCAGAACTTTAGTCATCGAATTGACTCTTACACCAGAACTGCAATCATATAACTGTAACTTACTTTACAACGCCAGACATCTAACTGTAACTTACACCAAAACATCAGTCATCTCACTGCTATACCCTAGTCAACGCTTGCCTGTCTGCTCCTCTACCCTACTTCCTTCCATTCCTGGAAACTACTGTATACTCTCAACATCCATGAGTTCAACTGTTTTAGGTTTATTATATGAGTGAGATCAAGTTACACTTGTGTTTCTTTGACTACCTTATTTCATTTTTCATAATAATCTCCAGGTATGTCTGTGTTGTTGAAAATGTATCTGTTTTCCAATCTTGACACAATTATCACACATACACACACACACATATCTAAGGGTTAAGACACACCCATCACCATCTCCACATTTATTTTCCTCTTACAATTTATTATCAATTGAAAATTTTCACCAGCTATATTTTTAAGAATAAGGGTTTTTCTCCTACTCTTTTGCTTTTGCTTAATTCTTTCTATGTTGTAGATTCCCCATTAAGTCTCTGTTACAAATGGCTGTGTATAATAACCAATGGATTTGTATTAAATTACACAAGAAAGTATCTCTAAAAAAAGAACTGGCACCAGCATGGACTTGGACAACCACAGTCAAGAGAGCTAAATAAAAACTAAGTGTACATTCTGAATAGTGTTAAGATAGTTTCACATTGACATTAAATGCCAGTACCCTCAGCAGGAAAACATACTGAAGATAAAAAACTGAGGAAGAAGTAAAACCAACACCGCAGTGGAAATATGCAGAGGAAACAAGAGCTTTTTCCCTGCCTATCATCCTCCAAATTTCTAGAAATATCTGGATGAGAAACAGAAATGTGGAAGTGTTTCTTTAAGGCAAATTTTTCCTAAAAAGTGTGTGTGTGTGTGTGTGTGTGTGTGTGTGTGTGTGTGTGTGTGTGTGTGTGTGTGTGTTGTGTGCTATGCCGTTCTCAGGGCTTGAGTGCTGTCCCTAAGCTTTTGAACTCAAGGCAAAACCTCTACCACTTAAGCTTCAGCTCCACTTTCAGCTTTTTACTGGATATTTGGAGATAAAAGTCTCAAGGCCTTTCTTGCCCAGGCTGACTTTGAACCCTGATCTCATATCTCAGTCTCCTGAGTAGGTAGTAGACATGAGACACTGGTGACTAGCTTAGGTTTCTCAAGTTTTGAAATTACACAATCAAATATAGTACTTACTCCCTGTAAAACATCAAGATCCAAGTAGCTCTTAAGTTATACGATAAGAATTAACAGAAAGCAGGCAATACTTAAGGGCTTAAAAACTAGTTTAAGAAGATGGTAATGTGGTTTTGTGGTAGAGTGCTTGCCTAGCATGCATGAAGCCCTGGGTTCAATTCCTCAGTGCCACATAAACAGAAAAAGCTGGAAGTGACATTGTAGCTCAAGTAGTAGAGAAAGAGAAGCCCCAGGACAGTGCTCAGGCCCTGAGTTCAAGCCCCAGGACTGAAAAAAGACCCTAGTTTCATAGTCATATATTTAGGTATTCCGTTCCTGCATTTAAAGTTATATCAGTAAGCTTAAAAACATACAAATATTATATGTATACTCACAGAATGTAAAATATGATCTTGAAAAACTTTATCTCATTTTTATCACAAAAGTTAAGATTAATACTGTCTTCATTAGACTATTTGAAGTATTCATATTTGTGAAGCATGGTAATAATAATAAGCAGGGTACAGGATAAATGATAAAAATTAAGTAACCATATTTTAATAAGTTTTTATTATTTTATGTGATATGCACAGCAAATAATTACACAGTAGCTTGTATGAACTATGTACCATTAGTGAACATTCAGCACATGTTTTATCCTAACCTATTATAAGTATTTATATTAATCCCTTTAAAAGGATCATAAAGATTTAAGAGAAAATGATTTAAAGAAAAAGTATAGAGAGGTTACTTGAATACTGATACCCATTTATAAGATTATGTTAATTCATCCCCAATGGGAAAAACTACTAATAACATTATGAAAATTCTTTACAGTTGACAAGCACCTTCACATCTGTGATCTTATTTAAGCTCTATAATCATACTTATGAAGACTGAAATTTAAAAGGTTTATGGGATTTACTTATGATCACATTTCTAATAATCCTGATGTCTCTCCAAGTCCTATCCAACTATTGTTTTCATCAGACTCTATATCTTAGCAATTCACTGAAGGGAAAAGCGACAAAACTATATAATTTAGTCTGATATTATCTTACTCTGTCAATAAATACTTTTTGATCAAATACTATGTCTCAAACTTTATACTAAACATGTGAGGTATAAATGCTTTACAAAAATCAAACTTGCCTGCCCTTACTAAACTTACATTCTCCTAAGTAGTTTAGGAAACAAACATTTAAGAGGATTATTGCGAAATCTGGATCCTTTGGATGGTGATAAATGACCCAATAATACTCAAAGGAAGAATAAAAAATAATTAAGGTATTCCAGAGAATTATGCCATTGCAACACTAAGAATATAACTCAAAATGATGTTTAGAGAAAACCTCAATAAATAAAAGCTTAAAGCTAGTCTTTGGAGCCATTTTGAATATCATTATGAAGCTCATTCCAGATGAATAGAAAATCCGAGAAGAGTACCTGAATTTTTTGTATTGTTATTGTAGAGTTGATGTACAGAGTGGTTATAGTTAACATGAGTCGGGTAATGAGTAATGAGTACAATTTTCTTTGAACCATGTCTCTGGGAGAGTATCTGAAAATTTTTAAGGACATCACTGAACTGAAGCCAAAGGAATGAGAAGTAAAAAGATAAGGTCCAAGAGATAACAGGAAGTCTGGTTCTTTATAACCTTATAGATCATTGCAAATTTTTTTCAAATGGACTAAGAATCAATTGGCAAATTGTAATCAAATGAATGTCATATCTTTGATTGCATTTGAAAAACATCGTAACATGATGACTCTTGCTGCCACCATGACTGGGGTGGAGGGAAAGAGAAAGGGGGCAAAAAAAGTAGAAATATCAATGTAATGCAAATACTTCAGTGACTTGGGGCAATGACTGGTGGGTGTATTTTTGTTGTTATTGTTAGAAAAAAAGATATTTTAATGTACTTGTCACAAAGAAAAAATATAAATTCCAAGTATTTAAACTGTCATTTATCCTGAGATGAATATCAATGATGATATCTTGAATAAAGGGGTTGTCCATGAGGCTGATGGTTAGATTTTTTAATACATTTAATAGATAAACACAATAGATATGATGTAAAATGGGATAAGGAAGATAAGAGCGAAGCAAGAATCTAGGATGATGGAGGTCTGATTCCTCCAGAAGAATGGAGTTTCTGTAAACTGATATGACAGTACATTGGAGGACATCGATTTGAGTGAGACATGGGGGAGAATGAGTACTTTATTTCTGACATATAAAGTGTGAAACATGTCTTAAGTGATGGTACCAAGTAGGCAATTAGGTATCTAAGTCTATATGCAGCTGGAGAAAAAAGTAGTTGAAATTAAAGATTTATATGTAAAATATATACATACTACACACACATGGGCATTTGCAAAGGTATATGTACACACACACAAACACACACATACACACACACACATACACACACTTATGACTGAGACTTGAGAATGAAAGAGTCATGGACAAAGACTGAACCCTGGAATTCCACACTAACAGCTGGGAGAGAGGAGAAAGAATCTGTAAATTGATTTGTGTTGCCAATTTTACTTCAACAAATTTTACTTTAGAGAAAAGTGAATGATCAGTAAGTGAAAACTGCATAATGAGATATGCTCATATTGGTTTGTTAAAAAAAATACTAAAGGAGGGTTGGTCAATGGTAAACTCCATTTTCTCACCACAGTTGTGTACTAAGAGGTAGGACCTTTACCTTTGCTTTTCAGTAGATCTGATCAGAGTTATCAGAAAGAAGCAATCTTAAGAGATTTTCTTCATTTAAAAAATGAAACCTAAGTTTGTTCCAAATAAATTCCTTTTTATACATTTGGGATGAGAAACAGAAGCAGGGCATGACAAAAGTGGTTTAAAACCATTTTTTAATAACATCACTGCAATAATTTATGAGCTTGCTACTTGCCAAAATCCCTCCTGGAATCTCTTAGAATAATTTTTTATTGAATAATCTATTATTATTTTTAATAATTCTGATGAGATTAAGAGAATTTAGTTTGTTTAGAAAAAATGGAAGCTTTATTTGTAGCTGTAACTATAATACCCATAAATTTATAATGTAGAGATATAAACTGAGAGAGGGTTGGAAGGTTGTGAGCAAAAACAGCTCTGCCAGAGGACAAATATAAAGATTTAATTTAAGAAAATAAGAAGTATCCCTTTTTAAGCTTTGTTCAAACTACAATATGGTTTTTCTTTTAACCTGCTTTCCATTTAATCATTCAAGTTTAATAAAAACAGAAGAAGAACAGATACACCCACAGAAATACAGGCTGCTGGATATTTTCCAGTGATTCATTCTGTTAGCACATTCACCAAGATATTTTTCACTGTCTTTCATATCAGTTCTGAATGATTCATACTCAAAATATCCTGCTTTGCACCTATAAATAGACAGGAACAACCTAAAAGATGCAGAAGATTTGTCTTTGTGATTGCTTAACATTCATAGCTGGACCTCAAATTCTATTACAGCAATGTCCATATTCATCCTCAGACTCTGATTCTTATGTTTATCACCATAATAATGAAACCTAAAACTATAAAGACACTCAAGAATCAAATGTTCTTCTAAAAGTAGGATTTTCCTGGGTCTCATTTATTCAAAAACATGTACCCCCCGCTACCACTGTATCTCATCTGAGTATCCTGGATACTGTTTATACGGGCATTAGAACTAGGGAAGGGAAAGGGAATACCAAAGTCGGGAGACAAAGAACAAAAAGACAAACCATTCCAAAAGCAATACTTACAAAACCATTTGGTGTAAACCAACAGCACAACTCTTGGGGGGAGAGGGGGAGGGGAGAGGAAGGGGGAAATGAGGGAGGAGGTAACAAGTAGAACAAGGAACATACTCACTGCCTTTCCTATGAATCTGTAACCCCTCTGTACCACACTTAGATAAGAAAGAAAAAAAACTCAAGAAAAATGACAGAATGTTTGATTTTTGTTGTTCCAAAAGTTAAGATAATCGTGGAGATAAAAATTAAAATAGTAAGTTTCCAAAAGTTAACAACAAAAAGTTTTTTGGCATACAACAGGAAAAATATACATACTCTTTCTCTAAATCAGAGCAGGCATAGATACCTTATAAAGATTGATGTCCTGGGGGAAAAAGTGCTATTCATTTCTCCTAAGTTATACAGGAAAACAAAGGCAAGTGTTACGCATAAGATAGAAATGAAAAATCTTCAAAGTAACACACATGAAACACATCCCAAAGAGAAGGAGGAGAACTATGGGAAAGAAATAAAGTGAAGTGAATACAACCTCGCAACTAGCACAAATCCCACAGGAATTCTTCTAATAGGAACCATTAAACCCATATGTTTAACATTTGATAAATCTTAAGTTTTTCTTTTGCAAACAGGGAAGCTTCAAGCACAGTTAGCACTAACTCAATCCTAGAAGATGCGTTGTATCATCTGTCTGTGCGTTTCGTTGCAAAATGACTCTACAAGGGTGCACATCCAAATTCGGCTTCTGTGTTTCATTCTGATAGGTTAAAGAAATAAATGGCGTTCCTGTCTGAATGTTAAGTCCGATGAGTTTGTTCTTCTAAAAGATGCTATTGCAAAATATCATGGCCCGGTCTACATAAGGAAAGCATCAGGAAAATGTTCCCCATGCTTCTTTCCATCCATCCCTATTTTCACTCACTCAACATGGCATGTCCAAAATAGCTCAGTGAGAAAATGAACCTCTCTGCTATCTTCACAGGAGTTACGTTGCCAAACATATGGTTCACACCCCACTCAGACACTGCAACAAATAAAGATAGCATGCAATCCAGAGGAAATCAATACACAAGAAAGATACCTGTATGTCCATGTTTATTGTAGCTCTGTGCACAATAGCCCTCCTGAACAACAGATGATTAAGAGATACAGAAAATATGATGTATATTATATAAATGATGTAGTTATCATTGAACATCAATTAGCCACAAGGAAATATAAAGTTAGGTCTTATGCAGGAAAATGGTAGAACTGGAGACCATCATCATAAATGAGATAAGTCTAATTTGGAAGGACAAACATTGCACATTGTCTCTCATTTGGGAATACATCTAAAATGATGACGATGATGATGATGATGGTGGCACTGGTAATGAGACAAATTTGAAAGAACTGGGAAGGAATGCATAGAAGACATAGAAGAGAACAGTGAGAGGTGAAGAATGTCAAAGAAACATACATATGAATATATAATATAGTCATAAATGTATGAATATAGCACAATGAAGCATATCAGATGCTGACTGAATTAAAGAGGAACAGAGGGGGATGGAAAGGGAATATAGTGGAAGGAGTAAATTTGTTCAAAGTATACTATGTGCATGTGGAAATATCACAACGAAATCATACTTCATGTTAACTCAAAATTTAGAAAAGTAAAACTATATGCATTAGGTTCTTTCACATCAGTGTTACCGACTTCCATTTATGAAATGAAGACACTGGCGTATCTCCAAGTCCATTTCATCTCTCACAGGATGTATCTCGAAATTATTCCCAGCTTTCCCTGAACACAGAGATCATTGGCTAGTGTAGTTCCCAATGGCCTGTTGTCTTCGCCACCTCTCTATCACAAGCATTGATTGTGTGCCTGGAAGCACTGTCTTAAGTCCATAACAAAGTATTTATTCATTTACTCCTTGGGAAAACTCTGTAAGAAAGGCATAATAATTCTTCCCCCATTTTATTTTATGTTGAAGTTGTTAGAAACTATAGATCCAATGCAGGATAATCATCATTAACTACATTATTGGCTGCATTCTACTGTTCATAGAAAAATTTTGACAAATAAATGAAATATAAATGATGCCCTTTGACACAGCTCAACTAGTAAAAAGTTATTTCCTAGTCTTATTTCAAATTCAAGGAAATAAAATTTCTTTCACAAAATAAGGAAAAATGGAGTGATTCCAATTCCCAGTGGTTTTCCTTAGCTGGAGAGATTGTTGTTGATGATCAACAATCAGGTCACTGACAAATGCCTTTCAACAGTGTCCCAGTAACTCCTAACGATGTGAACAATAAAATAGAACAATATGGCCACCTTACTAGGCTCTATATATTGGAATTTTTGACAAAAATGGGAACAGGAACCACCATTTCTTGAACATTTAATAAATACTGCTAGTAAACAGCTAGATTCATCTCTCTAAATCCAAGTCCAGTTGCATGTAAAAGAGTTTTTCTACTCTCACTGTAATTTCCTCTGTCTGCATGTGAAACACCGCAAGTCAAGCTTTCAGAATATTAGGAATAAAATTAACCACAGTGTTAACATTGCATATATTATTCAACCTCAGTATTTTTCTAATATGTTCCTAAAATCTAGGGCTGTTCTAGTGGAAGGTGATTATCTTCTCAGAAATCCAGAGGAAAAGCCAGAAATTTATTTCTATTTCTCAGGATCCAGGGGCTATACCTAGAATATTATTTTAAAAGAGATTACTTAAATAGGAATAATATCTATACAACTCCACATCTAACAAACCACGTGCAAGAGGTCAGAGGCAAGAACGCACTTGAGAAATTATTCGTCTTGATTCAGGGAGCAAAGTACATAAGCTTTCTCTTTATGCAACAGTGTGAGATTCTAATCTAAAATCCAGAATAATCCTAACAGTGATGTTTGAAAGCTTTTAAAGTTACTATCCTTTTGCTATAAAATACTTCAGCGGGGTTCTCCTGGGTAGAAAGACAACATGCTTTTACAGTGATTTATATGGTATTTTCCATCCTAACAGCTGGACTCTTTATGTTTTTAGAATTGCCGTGTGGTACGCTGTTCAAAGCAACAGAGTTTTAGAAGTCCTGAAACAGGATGTTCACTTAAGGCCTATATAGAACATGTTACAAATTTAAAATATGAAAAGGAAAGGAATTCAGTTGCAAAAAGCATGAAACCTGAATCCACAAGCATTCCCAAGGCTTTTTAATTCAGTCAAAGGGGGATGAGAAATGTTCATTCTTCCAACTGTCAGCAAACATATGTACGCAGCTTAACTGGCTTCAGAGCTCCTCGGGGCTTTTCCCTTGGTTTAGCTCAGTTTTCCAACAGGTTTTAAAAATCAATAACATTGTTAGGCAGTCCTCATCTCCTGCAACAAATCTTTTCTTTTCATTGAACAAAGATGTTCATATTTTTTATTAACACTCACACTCAAGATACCTGGAACTCTTCATTTACATTTTGAACTTATGAAAAATATGTAATATAATTAGAAGAAAATAATACAAGTGCACAAATACACTTTGACCACAGTGAAAGTCCCTTTATTTGTAAGAAACTGACAAGAGTTAAAAACATCCTTATCAACTGCCAATTTAAATTATAATAATTTTTTTAACATTTAAAACTAATTGTTTTACCTTTGCTGCTTACCAACTGAAGGAAATAACTTCTGGAAATAGAAGTAAATGTAAAATGTTTTTTTCCTACATGTTGAATTTTGATATCAAAACCATTCATAGAATAAATCACACAAATGTAAACTTAAAAATTAAGCTAGCCAAGAACTGGTAGCTCACCCCTGTAATCTTAGCTACTCTGGAGGCTGAGATCTGAGGATCACGGTTCAAAGCTAGCCCCATCAGAAAAGTCCAGAGAGTCTTATCTCTAATTAACTACCAGAAAACTGTTAGTGATGTGATTTAAAGTGATAAAGTGATAGCCTTGAGTGAAAAAATCTCAGGGATAGTGCCCAGGTTCTGAATTCAAGCTCTGTGATCATTTAAAACTCTTTTTATCACAAAGGAACCCAAATATCTTATGAATCATGTGGTAGAAATCACTCAAGATACGCAATAAATAACTTACTTAAAACATCTCAGTGTATTTTTACATTTCTTTAAAAACTCACCATCATATTTAGAATGTATTATATGGCCAAAGAAGTTATCTTTTTTTTTTTTTTTTGGCCAGTCCTGGGCCTTGGACTCAGGGCCTGAGCACTGTCCCTGGCTTCTTCCCGCTCAAGGCTAGCACTCTGCCACTTGAGCCACAGCGCCGCTTCTGGCCGTTTTCTGTATATGTGGTGCTGGGGAATCGAACCTAGGGCCTCGTGTATCCGAGGCAGGCACTCTTGCCACTAGGCTATATCCCCAGCCCCCAAAGAAGTTATCTTGAGCTGTGTGTTCTCATAAATCAAATACATGGCTGATTGACGTGATACTATATCAATTTCAGCTTCCTGAAAAGTTGTTAATCAAACTACATCAGGAGATAATGTACTAAAAGAGAACAACAACTAGTCACATATTCAAACAATGTTTTTTATACCTAAAATGTGAAGGCAAAAAGAAAAGGAAACCAGATGCCAGTGACTTATGCCTGTAATCATAGCCACTTGAAAGGCAAGGTTGGTAGTTTCAGGCAAGTTTGGACACAAACATGAGACCATTCTCAATAAATGGATATGGTGGTGTGTGTTCATCACTCTAGCCTTGTGAGAATTTATATAGGTGTATTGTGTTTGAGTACAGTGTGGGCATCTGCACAAGTCCCTACTCAAACAAAATAACAAAATGGAAAAGGGCTAGGGTCTTGGTTCAAGTTGCAAAGCACCTGCTTAGCACACAAGGTCCTGAGTTCAACCCCTGAAATTTAAAAAAAAGAGAGAGAAAATCCGAATATACAAAAAAAAATGACAACTGCTCTGTTGAATGTCAGCTCTAGTGTACAACTATTTGAAGATAACAAAGAAAGAACAATGGCTCATGTGTACACACAATTATGTGCTCCATCTAAATATTTCCCAGAGCAAACTGCAATCCTTGGTTCTGTTGCATTCAGTAGCATGCAAATGATCAGCACTGGCCATTCATAGTCTGATACTCACTTCTAGTCCAGGAGTCATGTGAAGTCATTTTAGGTAGAGCCATTTTAGTGGAACATTCTCCATATAGTAGGGATACCAGATAAAGACATAAAGGCCTGAGTGTATACATATATATGTACACACATATATGTGCACATATGTACATATATGCGCATATATGTGTGGCATGTGTATGAATGAGGTATACATATTTATATATGTATGTATATGTATATATGTATACTGCATTGTATATGTGTGTATATGTATACCTTCTATACATATCTATGCCATATTTTATGTATTTTATACATTGAAAAGAAAGGGAAGGAAGGAAAGAAGAAAGGAAGGAAGGAAGGAAGGAAGGAAGGAAGGAAGGAAGGAGGGAGGGAAGGAAGGAAGGAAGGAAGGAAGGAAGGAAGGAAGGAAGGAGGAATAGGAGGCATAATTTTTGTTCAAGACAAACAAAGTAAGGAGGTATCAATAACAAGTAATGTACAAATCAAATGACATAAATTCAAATCCATCATGTAAATTACATGTACATATATATATGTGTGTGTGTATATATACGCAAGCCTGTCCTTGATACAGTCTCAAACATACAAATATATATTAAATACAAATTATTTATTACCTTTTGTCTATTAAAAGGTCAAGATAGACCTTAAAATGGTTGCATTCACATGCATTTTTATAGTCCTAGACAATTACAATAGTGACATAGAAACTTGAGGTGTACTGAAATATATAACAGGTATAAATATGAATTCTCACAGAGATGAGCATTCTTGATGCTTATAATTTTTCCTGCTTTGTGTACATAATATAGATAATAGATTTTTATACATATAATATTTAAATTATACATGGATACTATATATTTTCAGCCTAAGCCATGCTTTTATTTTATTAGATAAAATAGTTGCAAGTATTTGAAAAATTCTTTGAAACCATAATCTTAATATCTACAAAATATTCCATTCTCTAATTGCATCATAAATTTTATAAATCACTTCTATAAATCCCTATGTTCTCACTAAGCAGAGAAATTATTTTTAACTGGTTCCTATTATTAAAGAATAATACATTAAAAGCCATTGAATTAAAATCATTTTGTATTACTCATAGGAATTCATAAAAATAGAATTTCTAGACATGGACTTTTTCTCCTTTCTTTAACACATATGGTTAGATGCCAATCTATAAAGAGTTAATTTATCCAAGCATCAGTAGTGAATTAAAATTAGTTACTTTATCCAAACATTAGTTCTTCAGGAATTTTTATGGATATTGAACTATTACACTCTTAAATTCATATTCAAATTATTAAGCTATTAAATTCATATTCAAATACTAAATACATATTTTCTAGAAATATGAAAAAGGATGCTATACTATCACATATAACAAATTATAACAAATGATAGCATAATGTCAAATTTAGACTCCCTAACACACTATGAGGGTGAAAACATTTTCACTTATTTCTGTACTGGAAAAGTGAAATAATTTTCTCTATTTATCCCATCATAGAAGTTATGTTTGATAGCTGGAAAAGCCTTGAGATTACGTCCCCAACCCCTATAAGAAGAATAAAGATAAATATAAACTGAAATATTGATAATGCAAGGGATAATATTAGTACAAGTCTTGGTCACCTTTCCTCTGTACTTCTTTACAGAAGTGTAAATTAATTTCTACTTTGTTTTGGTTAATATAATCTTTTACTTTTTTCCTCAACTCTTTGCAGATGAATACAATTCCAATGCTACTGAAGTTTACAAGGTTGAATGTGTTGTACATATTTTCACAGTATCAATTTACTTTTTATGACAAAGAAAGAGAAATAGACATGCATCAAGATGTTAACAATAATCTGGTTCAATTAAAGTTACAGTGATCTGTAGCAATTAAGTATGATGCTGGCTAAAAGAGACAGACTTCATTGTACTTATGTATACAATCCTAATAATCTAAATTTTAAAAGACAAAGCGCTGAGAACAGTGGCTAATACTTGTTTGACATTTTTGACACTGATAACATATTAGCTAAATTAATTAATTTAATCCCCACAACAAACCTCTGAGGTATATACCATTATCATCTGCATTTAAAAATGAGGAAACTAGAGCACAAAGAGGTTATGCATCTATTAACATTCTATTAATCTATTAAAATTGTCTATTAAGCAAATCTCCATTGAAATTCTCATATGATTTATTTTGCTTAAACTGTTGATGCAATTATCACACATGAGAAAACTAAAAATTCTTCTCATTTCTGGGATAGATCTTACGTGATTTGAGTGAATAATTGTGCCAAAGTACTATTACCCCATTTAGAATAATGTAACTGTATTAACATGTAGTTCTTCTTAATTTAAGGAGGAGAAATTATTTTTATGGTATTTGCCCCAAGATTTGCTGAATTCAATATGAATTTGACAGCCTAAATGTTCTACACAAATGCAGTTTTAATCTTCTCTTTGATCCACGAATTATCTAGAAAAGTGATTTTTAAGTTTATAGTGGATTTAAATAAAAGTCAATTAACAAGTGCTCAAATTAACAAGTTATTTGTTTGATTATTAAAGCTTTTGCTAAGAAGAATCATATTACCTTATCAACAGAAAATAGTGACTAAATATTTTTAGAAATATTAAACTATTAATATTGAACTATTAAAGTATTTTTCTTAATCATTGTGTTTTGCCAAATAATCTCTATGGTTCTAAGAAATAATGTGGTACTATATTTCATACGCACAGATTTATAGCATATTTGATACTCATATTTCACATAGTAATGTTTTGAAATTTGTCTGAAACAACATTTCATTTGTTAATCCAACTTTACCTTCACTTATTTCAGATCTGTTTTTGCATTTGATATCTTGCTTATTCATTTCTCCATTTCTGAGAGTCCCTTGCTTTTTTATCGATGTCTTCTCTGCCGTTTAAGTACTACTTTGCCTTTAATTTTTGTGTGCACTCTATGTTTCTCTAAATATCGCCTAAGACAAATGGGATGTCTTTCATTTCTTTGCTCATGACTGATACAAATATCTTTGTGGAGCAGGTTTCTGTTAAAATTAATATTTCACAGTATGTCACTTTTGAACACTTGAAATGTGTACTTCTATTATGAGCCTGCCTGGGAAAGGACATTTGTACTTTTCTATGTGTTTTATTTCACCTCATTACTTTTTCCAAAATACTATATTGTGATCTATTCCAACCATACTGTTATAATTTGTCGAGAGAGAATCCCCCCACCCCACCAAAAACAAATGTCCCTGTGGTCAAAGCTTGGCTCCCAGTTGCTCTTGCTCTAATTCCCAATGGTGACCAGATGGTTTAGGATTGGTGCTGCGCTGCGTTTTAGCTGCATCAGTTCTTAGGAGGTGGGCCTAGCTAGGGTAAATCTAGAGTTCATGTTTCTAATAGGAATATCTTGTTTCTGGCCTCTTCAACTATTCCTCTCTGCTGCAAACCCCCCCGCCAGCGCCTTGTTCCTTGGCCATGGCCCGGAGCAAAGCAGTGATGGAGACTGGACCATGGCACAAGTGTTGGGGCACCAGGTCACCTGCTGTGCGAGCCACCAGCCACAGATCCAGAGGGTCCCATCATTATCAAACAGGAGAGTACACGCAGGAAACAAGGTGGCCATCTTGTAGAGAGGAGGGCACCAGAATGGGGGGACCATCCTAGGACTAGTGACTTCCTGAAAACAGGAGGCCACGCTGAGCAGTAAACAGCCAATTGGCACAGCCCCCCGCCAGCTGCAAGGTCCGCTGAAGACCACGAGCTGAATGCATGGCATCCAGGGCAGACACTGGCCACCCGAATGCTAAGAGCAGAGAACGGCCCTCCAAGTCTCCCGCACCCCTCCATTCCTGTCCCCTTCCTCCCCTTCACCTGCCTCCCCTCTCCTCTGTCCCCTCCCCTCCCCTCTCCTTTCCTTTCTGCCCCTCCCCTCCTCTCCTCTCTCCTCCCCTTGCCTCACCTCTCTCCTCATCTCCTCCCCTCCCCTCCCCTCTCCTCTCCTCTCCTCTCCTCCCCTCCTCTCCCCTCCCCTCTCCTCTCTCCTCATCTCCTACCCTCCCCTCCCCTCTCCTCTCCTCTCTCCTCATCTCCTTTCCTCCCCTCCCCTCTCCTCCCCTCTCCTCTCCTCTCTCCTCCTCTCCCCTATCCCTTTATCTCTCTCCTTTCTCTCTTCTCTTACCTCTTTCTACTCCCTCTCTTTGCTCTCTCCTCTCTCTCTGTATCCTTCTCCCTCTTTCCTCTCTCTCTCTCTCTCTCTCTCTCTCTCTCTCTCTCTCTCTCTCTGTTTCTCCCTGTCTCATCTCTCCCTCTTCTCTCACCTCCTGTCCTTTCTGACTCTGAATAGCTCCACCAGCCACTCCAGCGTGAGGCTACATCTTCTTAGAACACACAGTGACGGGCCAGGACACCATGGCCAGGGTCCTGTGAAATAGTGAATCAGAGGAAAACCTAACTTCAGTGAAAGTGTTTCTCATAGATAGTTCATCGTAATGATTGAAAAGTTAGCATACAAGTTACACACACACACACACACACACACACACACACAGCTAACATTACTAATCTGATGCAATATATCACCATCTGCTCTTTACAGCTTAGAATTATTACCTGTATAACCTTTGCTATAACTTTCTGAGATAAAAATTTTCCTTTAATTTCTGTTCAATAGAGAAGATCAGGACACAGAGCTTATATATTTCACAAAAGTCCCATGGCTAAAACTGTAGAAGTAACGTTACAAACCTAGACATGGCCAGTTTGTCTGTACCCCCTGCCATTGGGTCCTCCACAAATCAGCTCTTATTCTTTTTTCTTCTTCTTCTTCTTTATTGTCAAAGTGAAGTACAGAAGGGTTACAGTTTCATATGTGAGGCAAGTACATTTCTTATACAACTTGTTACCTCCTCCCTCCCCCATCTTCCCCCTCCCTAGCTCCCTCCCCTGCCCCCATGAGTTGTACAGTTGGTTGACACCAATTGGTTTTGTGAGTATCACTATTGCAATGGTTTGTCTTTTTATCCTTGGTCTCTGGATTTTGGTATTCCCTTTCCCTTCCCTAGTTCCAATACACGTATATATAGTATCTGGAGTACTAAGATCAGTTACAGTAATAGCAGGAGGAAAACCACAGGAAAGGAATACAAGAGGGGGAACAAAAGTTCCAGTTTCACATGGCATGTTGAAATTAATTACAGCAATGATATACCACTTACTTCCATAACATGGTGTTCATTTCGCTATTCTGTTCATGATATTCTTTATCTAATTTCTTTTTAGTTTATTTCATACTTGACTGTATGCTATCATCATTTTTGTCTAGACAATATTTTCTCTTTAACTTTTTGAGGTTAAAAGTACACTTCCGGGCTGGGGATATGGCCTAGTGGCAAGAGTGCTTGCCTCGTATACATGAGGCCCTGGGTTCGATTCCCCAGCACCACATATACAGAAAATGGCCATAAGTGGCGCTGTGGCTCAAGTGGCAGAGTGCTAGCCTTGAGCAAGAAGAAGCCAGGGACAGTGCTCAGGCCCTGAGTTCAAGCCCCAGGACTGGCAAAAAATAAAATAAAATAAAAGTACACTTCCTCCAAAGTGCTGTAACTTTCATTTTTCTGCTTTCAATGAATTCTTCAGGTAGTGATGTTTTATTTTACAGATTTCTAGGTGGTTTTCTTCTTTTTCCCTTTCTTGCTGGTCCTGAGCCTTGAACTCAGGGCTTGTGTTCTGTCCCTGAGCCTCTCTGTGCTCAAGGCTAGCACTCTACCACTTGAGTCACGGCACCACATCCAACTTTCTCTAAGTAGTTTTTGGTAATATGAGTCTTACGGAGTTTCCTGCACAGGCTGACTTTGAACTGCAGTGTTCAGATCTCATCCACTTTAGTAGCTAAGATTACTGGCATGAGCTTTTAGGTGAGTTTTCTGAGTTTTACACTGTTTTAAGGAAAACAAATTTAGGTTTCTAATTTCTTATTTATTCTCTCCCATTTCCCCTTTACCACGTCTTCCTTCCTCCCACCCTCCCTCCCTACCACCTTTCTTTCTCCTCTTTATTCCTTCTCCATCCACCATCTGTCCTTTTTTATGTCTCTTCTCCTCTTCTTTACCCTCCCTTACCACCTGAACTCTATCTAGCATTATCTGCCACCAGCCTTTTCTATCCAGTATGTATCATGGTGATCATACCATAAGACTATCTTAAGGAAGAAGGAAGTAGCTTGAGAGAAACTTTCATTGTTCACAAACACCTTCTATGTTCTACTTTAAACATTAAGGATCACAGTGAACCACATAAAGAATCTGAAAAGAGAGAAATCTATGAATGGGAGTTATTAGGCTTTTAAAGTCTAATTTTTATTCCTTTTCCCCAGACAAGATGTAATTTAAGCAGATTTTCTTTTACCCATTATGAAACATCTGGTCTATGGGACAAGACACTTTACTAGCCCATTGTAGACTAAATATCTTACATGAACTAGGCCTGGGGCACCCGTGACAAACTCTTGGTCTAAGTAACATCCAAACAAGAGTGGATTCACATGACCTAAACGTCTATTCCATACAGAATTCTAGAAGTTGCTTTTCTTAGGAAGAGCTGGGAAGGCATAATTTTATAGGTACTTCTTACTGATCTCTTAGTTTTTGTTCACCTCTCAGTGTCCTTTATATATGTGCTTTAGTTTACATCTATAGGAGTCACAACCTCATATTTATCTTCAGTGGGCTGGGACTATACCCATCTGTTCTGTGGTACCCCCTGGATTTAAAAAAGTTTGAGAATATCTGGCCTGTAGCCATTACTAATCACAGAGCTAATTAAATCCTCTGCATTTCTGTTTCTAATTTACATAAATTTATTCCCTAAAATTTCACAACCTAAACTACGGCCCAAAAGAAATGAACCTTTCTAGAAGTTGCTGGTAACTGAGAACAGAATTAACAAAATGTTAGCATGAGTGTAAACTTTCACGTGAATCATCTAGATTGGCTAAGCCGGATGTCTGGACTTCCGTGGGTAACTGACCAGATTTATGGTTCCAGTTGTGAGACAGGAGGTACACATTTTCATAAAGGACCACAGATTTTATAGAACAGGAAAATGAGTCTCCTGAAGAAAAACTAAAGGTGCTTGTTTCATAAAAAAAAAGAAATGTTGGGCCAAATGTTCATCCTTTATTATTCTCCCACAGGAGGTTCACAAGATGAGAATCTGGCATTTATTAGCAGGTCATTTGAGGGTCGGTGGCTGTGGGAACCCAGACTCTTTGTCTGCATTTTATCTGCACCATATGATTTGGGTATGAGTCTTTAAGTCTCATAAAATATTATATGTCATGAATATTTAATAATTACATTTTTTAAATAACACAAATTAAATCATCTGTCGGTTACACTGTTACATTATCAATAAAGATACATTCAATTCTTCATCTGGGGATTTTTTATAATATTTTTTGGTTTAATCATTTGTTTATCTGTGAATGTGTGTGTGTGTGTGTGTGTGTGTATGTACGTCAGTGTGTTAAGAATGATGTCAGCTACTTAATTTTATTTTTATCTTTTGTCTTCTTAGTTAAATATATTCAATGTGAAAATAACTTTAGATTCCATGTAAAAATTTTAAGTGATTTAAATGAATGACAGGGCCATAAAGTATATTTCCCAAGGGTTAAATACTCAGATAAAACTACATTAAATATTCCTAGTAAACTCAAAGACTTGCCAAGTATTCAAGGATTAAGCAAAGCAGAATGGTAAGACTATTGTTAGAATAATGCACCCAAGGTATTTAGGAAACACTGTTTGAACTTTGAGCTTTGTATAATGAAACTCCAGAGGGCATGATTCCTAACTTTTGCTGTCTTTGAAACACATCCAAAGGTATGAAGAGAGTATGAAGGCAACCTAGGGGACAATCAGTGACATGTTTACAAAAGCACAAAACTTAGGATCAGGAGAGGAACCCCGGATAACTGGTTTTGCTACTTAGCCTGCAATTTAGGGCAAGTCACTTAACCTCTCTTGGGCCCCATTTCCTCGTCTTTTACAGGACTTTGGGATAATGTGTACAGCACATGGCCTTAGATCTGCCTCTAGTCAGGGTCCCAGCAAAAGGTCAGAGACCTCACGAACACCAGGCACCTGCTCCCAGGACCTTCCGGCCTCCTGGAATGCCTCCCCTCCCCCAGCCCCAACTGATCTCTTACTGGACAGCTGCTTCTCCATCTTGGAGCTCAGTTGGGAATTCCCACCAAGGCCTCTCTGTCAGGTGCCTGCGCCCTGGGCCCGGTGTGACAGAGCAGTTATCCAGCACTTCCTCCTTCATGAAATAAATTCTACAAGTTTCTCATTCCCCAAGGATACATTTTAAAAAATCCATATTCTTCTCAGCTCAATAATATTGTGAAGGGACTTTTGGAGTCAGTATGGCTTTGATTTGAAATCAAATGTCCCCATAAAACAGAAAAAAAAATAACTGGATAAAGTTGCAGTGAGTAATGCACAGGGCCACACGTGCAAAGCGCCTGGCACGCGCACTATCTGCCACATCACAGACCCTGGGTCGTAGGAGGGTCCGACTTGTTCCTGGTGTGCTGACGAAGCCAAGTCCCCAGCAGCAGAACCCCAGCCCCACGGTGCCTTTCGTGTTCTATTTAGCTCCACTCTCTCTCAAAGAAAAGTGACCTGATTCATCTGTTGTTCATTTCCTTGTGCACAGAATCCATTGCCTCCTCTTTGGAGACCAGCGTCCTCTTGTTCTCTGAGGCAGCACCCGTCCATCACTGTCAGTCTG
Source organism: Perognathus longimembris pacificus (assembly GCF_023159225.1). NCBI lineage: Eukaryota > Metazoa > Chordata > Mammalia > Rodentia > Heteromyidae > Perognathus > Perognathus longimembris. Next base: position 33,080,995 of record NC_063182.1, read on the forward strand.
GGCTGCTCAGATGGAGTCATCCTTGCTGTAGCTTCAGGAGAAAGCACGTGTTTTGGAATGATCAAACTGAATCAGTGATTCTAAGTGCAAGGCTCTGTAGAAACCAGTAGGCAACGTTCCTCTGGAATTACCAAACTGATGGGATACAAAGCTTTACAAGTTATTACAGAAGAACTTAACTGTGAAACTAACGAGAGGAAAAGTTAAAAAAAAAAAAGGGAACTTAATTTTTGATGGCTTCTTTCAACTTTCTAGATCTATTTGTGCCTGAACGTACAAGTTATACTTCACCTTTAAAATATGAATCTATGTGGCAGACAATTTTCCGAATAACCCTTAGCAATTAAACTTTCTACGCTGTGTACCTCTGTGTAATCTTCTCCCCTACAGGGTGGGCTAATGTCTTGCTTCTTCTGAATAGAATGTGGCCAAAAGGATGGGCTGTCAAGGCCATAGTTCAGTTACAGGAAACTGTGACTTCTGTCTCTAGGCTTGTAGGTGAGATCTCAGTTGAGAAACAGAAGGGAAGGAACTAAGACACTCAGTCTAACAATGGCCTAAAGAGCTGAACACACAGCCAACAACTTGTAAGTAATGTTGAGAGTCGAACATTCACCATTCTCATCTTAAATTGAGACTGCCAACACTTGACTCATCCCTTGACTACAGGCTTGTGAGAAGCTCTAAGGCAAAGGACCCAACTAACCCTCCTGAACTCTAAGATAAAAACATACGTTCTTTGATGAAGCAACGTTATTAGGAAATCTGACAAACAACCAATAGCAATTACAATCCACCTACCTCATGCGGAATTGTACTTCTGTCTCTAGCGTCTATACTACTCCTGGCAGTCAAACTAGGAAATACTTTTCTATGGAAGAAGAGAGAAGCATCAAATGAATAGCAGTAAGAAAATGTGAAATTGCCCTCACACACCTCATGGCCTTGAAACTTTCTGAATAAGTGACACAGCATGAATTCTTTTCTGAGGTAATTTTTTTCTTCATTTAACCACAAAAGAAGCAATCTTTAAGGGGAAAAAAAAGCTTGAAAAGATTTAGGAATAGCTTAAATGCACTTAACAGTTAAGCACTTTAGAAACTTCAAGGAAAATTTGTAGGTGCAAATTAGCAAAGATGAGAAATTCTCCCAGAATGGCAAAAAAATAATAATAATAAAAATAAAAATAGAGAAAGAAGGAAAATCACTATTTTCCCTTAAGTATTGAATGAGTAAGCTGAAGAAAGACTGAACACTTTCAGACGTAGAAAATGGAAATTCAGGTGTATTTTTTTCTTCTTAGAATCAGAAAATCACTACACTGATAATAAAGTCACAGCTGGTTGTAACTGGTCACCATGTCCACGTTGATTGGTCAGGGCCCATGTCATACTAGCTGTTAGCACACTTGTTTTGTTTTGCTTTGTGACAGTTCTGGGTCTTGAACTCAGGGCCTGGACTTTCCTGCTTGGCTGTCTTTGAACCTCAAATCCTCAGATCTCAGCCTCCTGAGTAGCTAGGGTTACAGGCCTGAGCCACTGCTATCTAGCAATGCACAGTATTTTGTGTCCATCTCTACTTATCTCAGTTCTCACAAGACACCCTAAAATGCAGGTCCTCCCTGAAGGGTGAGCTTCTCCTCCTCACATGCTTTTGTGTAGTTCCTGATCTGACACCATTCCCTACTTTTATGTAATACAAGGAACTTACATTATAATATCTGGAATCCAGAGTCTGCCATAACTAAAATGATCTCCGTCTCAAATGTCTCTGCCAAAGTTTCTTTTTTTTTTCAAATTTTTATTATCAAACTGATGTACAGAGAGGTTACAGTTTCATATGTTAGGCATTGGATACATTTCTTGTACTGTTTGTTACCTTGTCCCTCATACCCCCCTCCCTCCTCCCCCTTTCCCTTTCCCCCCCTGAGGTGTTCAGTTCACTTACACCAAACAGTTTTGCAAGTATTGCTTTTGTAGTTGTTTGTCTTTTTTTACCCTGTGTCTCTCAATTTTGGTATTCCCTTTCAATTTCCTACTTCTAATACCAGCATACACGGGTTCCAATATACTCAGATAAGATTACAGAGATAGTGTAGGTACAACCACTGGAAGGTGATACAAGAACATCATCAACAATAGAAGCTACAGATACAGATGGGACGTTGAAAGTAGTGACAACAGTGATATAACAATCGTTTCCATAACATGGAGTTCATTTCACTTAGCATCATCTTATGTGTTCATAAGGGTATAGCTATTGGGCTCTTGTGATGCTCTGCTATGACTTGCCTAAACCTGTACTAATTACTCCCAATAAGGGAGACCATAGAGTCCATGTCTGCCAAAGTTTCTTTCATCTCTAAATGTTACCATTTCTGAAAATGAATACATTGCTTTTGTTTTTCTCTTTCTAGCTAGATCACTAATTCTCCTCTCTTTGAAAAATAAAAATCAGATCATCTAAATCAATATACATTGTGGCTTCCACCTTTACCCATGGCAGTCATCTTTTTATCCTCATGTTCATCCTTACTATAGCTTGAATTCATCCCAACTAGATTCATGTGTTAAAACTCAATTGTCAGTGTCACAACAACAACATCTGGTCCTGCAAAGTAGGAGCAGGTCGTGAGAGCAGACCCTCTTGCATGGATTCATGACCTTATACAAGAAGTTTGAAGAAGCTTCTATCTGTTTTGCCCTTTCCCTCGTTTCCATCATGTGATAACACCATCAGCTCCAGGAGACACAGCAATAAGCTGAAGTCTTAGAAGCAAAGACAAGCTATCATCAGACACTGAATCTGTTACTTCTTTGATATAGGGCTTCCCAGCTTCCTGAACTGTGAACAATAAATTTCCATTCTTTGTAAATTAGCTACTATATGATATTTTGTTATGGCACCACAAATGGACTGAAACAACCCTTTTTCACTCTCAGAAAACTTGAGGGTCGAAAGCTATTCTACTCTCTCCATACCTTCTTTGTAAAGATGTTTAATGAATTCCACGTTTGCACAGAAGAGCCATCCAGACATTTCAGTTCTGTCCACAAGTACACTCCTTCTACTTTCTCCCCGGCCCTCTCCACCACTAGGCCCTGGTCATATACCAGGCACTTAGGAAGTGCTTCTGTGCAAAGCAAAGACTCTTCCTGTGAGCCTGCTAAAGCTCTACGTACCTGTGGCATCTTTCTCCATTGCTCTATCTTCAGTAGTCTCCTTCAGTTTCTCAATTAAAGGCCTGGAATAATCACAAGATTCATCATAAGAGTTGAAATTATCTCCACACTCTGGGAAACAATAACTTTCTCATCAGGACCATGCCCCACCTGACAAATCCTGAGATACTGACAAGCCAGACCATCCATACCTTTGAATGCTTGCTTGGCCTGTGCCATTTAATTTTACATAATTCTTACCTCTTGCCATAATTTCTTCCTCTATATAAACCTGAAGTTCCTGTTGATTGCTTTCGCTCTGGCTAGGAAGGGACAGAGTGAGTAAATCTCCTTTCTCTGACCTTAACCACTACACATTCCTTCCACTGGTGTTCTGAGGTCACTGGGTGAACAGCTTGCCATTGACCTGTTGCAACTTGGAGTTGGACCTCTGGCTTAGAACGACAGTTATGTCTATACCCAAACTTATGACCAATAATACCCTACATCTTAAATCATAACCTATGACTGTCTTTCCTTTTGTCTCTCGAAGCCTCCTTCCACACTACAATGATTCTTTGGCTACACAGATTCTTGAGGACCCACAGTATCTATCTTAAGCCTAATCTCCATTTCCTTACTTTCCTGCTAAAGCTTTCCCTAAAATTCCAGTTCCAACATTTATACCAGAATCTCTCTCCTGCATATATTCTAAATTTCTTTTCTTTTTTTTTCCTCTCTCCATTTACCAGGTGATGAAAAGGAACTCTGGAAGAACTAATTTATTTTGCTTTCCCAAGATACTGAACATGACCAGGAGGAAAAAGCAACACTGTATTGATAGGTAGCTCTGCAAATTACAATTATAAATTTCAAATAGACATTCAAATATTACATTCTTTCATGCATTCACTTCCTTACTCCAAGATGTGGATTTTGCATGCAGTCATTCCTCAGCCTTCTCCAACTCCTCTACCCACTACTCTCCACTTGTTATCTCACTTTTAAAAAGGTAAACACAGCTATGTGTACACTGTCAAATATGAACTTGAAATTTTTTAAATGTAAATAAGATTTCCCTCTATGGATGAATTGTTCACAAGCTACCATCTTTTTTCTTCTATTTAAGATTTTGTTTATATGATAATACCTTAAGTGTTATTAAGAATTATTAAGAATAACTTAAGGATTATTCTCAATCTTTCTCAAAGCATCATCATTTTCCATTTGCTCCCAGATCATTATCATTAGTATTCAAAGAACCTGAAATATTTCCATCATAAGGGTGAGAAAAGGAAATAAAGACTGCTTGCATACTCTAGATACTGTTTATTATTTACTTTTATGAATTCTGTTGAAGTTCTTTAAAGTAGTTGTCTGTATTGCTCCAACTTTCTCACTACCTTTCTCTCTTCACCATACAATGGTTTCATTTCCTTTATTTTAAGCCAATACTAAAACACATAAAACTTGAGCTAGGCATCAGTGGCTAAGGCTTGTAATTCTAGCCACTCAGGAGGCTTAGACCTGAGGACTTTGGTTGAAAGTAAACCCAGGCAGCAAAGTCTAGGAGACTCTTATTGCCAGTTAACCACCAAGGAAGGAAGGAAGGAAGGAAGGAAGGAAGGAAGGAAGGAAGGAAGGAAGGAAGGAAGGAAGGAAGGAAGGAAGGAAGGGAGGGAGGGAGGGAGGGAGGGAGGGAGGGAGGGAGGGAGGGAGGGAGGGAGAGGGAGGGAGGGAGGGAGGGAGGGAGGGAGGGAGGGAGGGAGGGAGGAGGAAGGAAGGAAGGAAGGAAAGGAGGGAAGGAGGGAGGGAGGGAGGGAAGAAGGGAGGAGGAGAGGAGAAGAAAAGAGAAGAGAAATCTGTGGTGGAGCTGTGGCTCATGGGGTAGAGAACTAGCCTTAAGCAAAAAAGGCTCAGACTCTGAGTATAAGCCCCAGGATCCACACAAAGAATAAATAAATGTTACAATATTAGTGGGATACCATGTGATGTTTTGGTACGGGCATGCATAGTGCAACAAGGAATACTGTATTGAAAGCGATAAAAGAAATAATTGCCAACTTGGAATTCTATGCACAGGGAACATGGCTTTCAGAAATAAAAGTAAATTTGCGTTATTTTCAAACAAACCAATGCTTAGAAAATTCACCCTGTGAGACCTGACTAAGCAAGATACAAAAACGAGTTCTGCTGGATGAATGCAAATGAAGCCAGAGGCAACCATAATTATCAAGGAAAGGCAAGAAGATCGTGAAGAGCGTAAATGTCTTAGCAAGTCTGCTTAAAATAATAACACTATTATGTGGGGCTTTACAGTCAGAAATAACTAAAATACTTCACACACACACACACACACACACACACACACACACACACACACACACACACCACAAAAGAGCCAGGTACCGGTGGCTCATGCCTCTGTAATCCTAGCTACTCAGGAGGCTGAGACCTGAAGATCACAATTCAAAGCCAGCCCAGGCAGAAAAATCACCCTGAGACACTTCTCTCCAATTAACCACTCAAAAACTGGGAGTGGTGCTGTGGCCCAGTGGTAGAGCACTAGCCTTGAGCACAAAGAGCCTCAGGGACAGCACCCAGGCCCTGAGTTCTTTCAGGAAAAAAAATAATACAAAAGGAATGTGAAAATGGAAATACTATAAGGTATAGGCTAATAATCCAAGGACACCAGTACTGAATGCAGTAGTAGTGGCTAAAGTAATAATGAAGTAATCATAATGAACGATGAAATGTAGTAAAGGGAAAACACCTGATTAAATCAAGAAAAGTGAGAGCGAATCATCAGGAATGGGGGTGGGGGAAGCAGATTGGATAAATATCCATAGGATAGGTTTAAATCCAAGTCTTTCTTGGAGTCTCTTGAAGATTTCAAATTGTTTCTAATGCATAAGCTTCAGGAAATCTTCTCCCCTCCTTTTTCTTCGCTGACCTACCTTTCTGTCTTCTAAAATTCACCTCTAACTCTGGAAACAGCTCTGTTAATAAGAGAACCCTTAAAATTGTGAACTATAAACATAAAGTAATTAGTACATAGGCAGAAACAAAATTATCCCAATAGTAGACTGAAGAGGGAAGTAAGAGAAACAAACTTTATCCTAACCTCTCTGTTTGCCCCCTCCCTCCACGACGTGGATAAATAACGAATTCTTTAGGAGAAAATATTTGCTCCCTGTCTTCACTTACACTTGGCCCCCATAAATGAGAGCTCCCAATCGTAACCAAAAAGCAAGAGTCTTCCTTCATAAGATACAAGGCAAGGCAGGTGCTGGTGGCCCACACCTGTAGTCCTAGCTACTTAGGAGGATAAGGATAGGAAGATGGCAATTTCAAGCCAGCCCAGGCCAAAAATCAGTTCTCAAAACCTCTTTTCAACCTGCAGCATATTTCAATGCCAATCCTAAACTCTGTGCAAGGCTGATAGTCGCAGGATTGCAGTCCCAGACTAGCCTGGGAAACATAGTCAGGAGATTTCATCTCAATAGAAATAAGCTAGGTATGGTAGTGCACTGCTGCTATCACAGCTACAAAAGGAAGCCAGAAAGCTGATTGTAGTCCAGGCAGTCATCAAGAACCTACTTCAAAAATAAGCAGTGCCAAAAGATCTGGAGGTGTGGTTCAGCAGTAGACAGCCTGCTGAAGAAGCACAAGGCCCTGAGTTCAAACCAGGATTACCAAAGGTAGGAAGAAACGAGCAGATAAGAGTCAACAAATGTGTATAGTACAATATTTTATGCTTGTCCTATTTCCATATCTTCTTCCTTGATGGTAGTGTCCAAATTCTAGTTCTACATTTCTAACAACTTTAGCATATAAATATAAGCAGCAATCTGTACCAAATTCTTTAATTGGATAGCTTATGTAAAGAGTCAGGGAGACTTACTTTATCTAAGCAACAAAGAAAGAAATGAGTGAAATAATTAACGAGAATCATGCCACTTATGAAATCATAATCACGTTCAAAAAGCTTCAGTGTCCAAGCGGAAGTCCTGGGTGGACTGTGGGCATCGCAAAGTGCCCAGTTCTATGATCCTGCTCAGAGTTAGCCCCCTATTTCCAAGTCCCACTTGAGACTGGGGGAGGACTCCAGCAAGCCTGAGGAGAACTAGGTGTTCGCTCCGTGTGAGCAACAACTCCGCTGCAGGTTGGCCAGTGTTTATTTTCATAACTGGACTAACTGGAGGCAACTTTTACAATTCATTTGTGAGGTCCAGGCGAGCAGAGCTCACACAATCCTCTGCTTCTTCTCCATCTGTCTGCCAACTGACATTCTTTGTTTCTAATCTAAGAGCAAGCCATATGTTCTCCGTATGGGAGACTTTCCTGCCCAGGTGGGGAGGCAGACGCAATGATCTAATAAGTCTTTTCTGTCTTGCGAGGGCAAGTCTTGGGAAAAGTTCCAAACACTGAGAGGTTCTGATGAGACGCTACAAGCTTGGGTGACTATGTTGTTCATCAAAATTTTTTTTCCTCCACTCTTTTTTCCTCCCAAGATCCCCAAACCATGTTTCAATCCTGTCATTACCTGTTTCCTTGTCTCTGTTTAGTCTAGCAGACAGGTCGAGACTCTGAAAAAGATTTCAACATGGGATGTCTGCGTGGTGTCAAGGACGATGCAGATGAAAAGTGCACATGAAATGCTGAAGGACCCAACTGGCAGCCTCCCAGCCAAGGAAATCTGCCACTCTGGAAAGATCTATTAAATGGAATCAGGGAGACAGTGCCACTGGGTGGAGGGAATGTATCGCCACCACCATCTTCTCAAAAGTCAATGCACAAGCAGTAGCGTAACAACAGCAAAACAATGGTGCTAGAGAGTGCAAGAGAATGTTCACCAGGAAAACGAAAAGCAGACATCAACACATTCCTAAACAAATCCTTAATTTCTTAACAAAGCTCTGGATCACAATGATGTCACCCCCAGACCACGGCGGATTATGACAGAAAAAAAATCTCTGAAACACCCTTGCTATGTTGACACTACCCTATGACCCTGGCTGCTTGCTTAGGATGGTTAAAATGTTTCAGGATTTTTAGAAGATTCAAAATTACATACCTAAGGGCTGTGGGTGGGCCTCTAGGGGTAGAGCCCTTGCATGGGAAGCAGAGGCCCTGAGTTCAAACGCCTTCCACAAAGACAGTTCCTCCAAAAACTCATACATACTTCCTCATCTTGTGAGTTCATCAACAGCTAAATTCAGAACAAAAGCAGGCCACAGTAAAAGTCATTCGTGTCTGATACAATGTAAGTTTGAGTGACTAAACGGGTCCCTTGTTCTATCCAGTGGTCCTTCACTTTCCAAATTTTTAACCTAATTTGCATCGTTGTAAATCCATACACATGTCCTAAGTAAACTTCTTAACAATTCCAAACCTCAATCTCCTCATCCACACCATTGCAAGGAAAATCTCTGCCAGCCAATTGTCTCATAGATAGTGTCATAGTAAAGGCATTTTTACAAAGTGTTATATCTCTTCTAAGGAATTACACTAAGAAGTTTATTATCATCCAGAACAAGTAGGGATTTATATATCCATTTAATTGGCCTCCTCCAAGAAGAGAGTCAAGACTTGACCTTAAATGATGGGGTTCTGTAAATAAGTGCCATAATTTAAATTTAAATGTTAACCAGTCAGTGTAGCATCACTATTATATTCTCCAGGTTTTTCAAGAAGAAGGGTCTCAAAATTAGTGTCCGTTTCTCAGGTGAAGACATCAGAAATTACCTAAGCTTTCAATGTCTGCGTGCTCAAGCCTGTCCAGGAAAGCTTCCCATCATTATTACACTCGGCTCTTTCCACCACACACTAGGTTGTATCTTGCTACCACTTCAAAGAAATATTCAATTAAGATGAGTATGTAATGAGTGTTTATGCTACACACAGACCCTCCTGACGCTTCTCACAGGTAGAGACAGGCAGTGCAGATCCACAAGTGCTGGAACATTCTAGGAAGAGTGCCACAGACCTTAGACTGTCTTCTCTCACACCTCGAAAAGGAAGAGAGAACAGAGGCATCTGTAACAAGTTCCGTGACTTATGCCCTGGAACATTGAGGAAGCACTGTGTTCTGAGGGAAGCAATTGTGAATGTGGTCATAGAAATTACTTCTGCATTAGGTGGGTGACTCCGTGTATTTACCATGTGCGTGAGCTTGCTTAGTTCTAGCCAGCAGGTCTCTACAAGGATGAAGAAAAAAATAAGAGAGACTTAATATTATATTAAAGTACATTTTTTTCCTTTCCCAAATTAGTTCTCCTTCTAGAAGATAATGCTGGATAGTTATCCATGTAATACTTTCATTATAGCAGAATAGCAAAGAATTACATTAGCCTCAAAAAGAGATATGAACTGGAAAGGTCATTTTGGTGATAATGGAATTCATCAAGGAGACCAAAGAGACACTAGAAAAGATTCACAAAAGATTTTATTTCTTCCTCTGACTTTTTCTGATTACCCAAAGAAACTTAATTCTTTATCAATGTATGCTTTGTAAATTACTGGGAACCATGATTTTAGTTTATCCTGAGTCTCACTAAAAGGACGCGAGATATTTTGATCTCACTGAAATGTGCTGGGTCATCGAGGGAACCTGAATATTTAACATTGGTCTAAGAGGATGCGCGATCATGGTTGATTTCTAACCGTCTATCTATATTCCCAAAATAGCTTTTCTGTTCGAGACACTCGACTACGATTTTGCGGGGGACTCTAGTCTCTAAATTTACCTCAGAATGTTCAGTTTCTATATTTAAAAGATTTTAAAAGATTCCTAAGACCTCGAAAGCCTGAATCTTCCTTCCGACTGAAGGAATATCGAAATCAACAAAAGTATCGTTTAGCATTTTGCTGGGGCTCTTTTACATTATCAGAGACACTCGGGATATCTTCAGAATTTACTTAGTGATTGGTGAAGTTCAATTAGGTTTTGCTAAATATTAAATACTTTATGAGTATTTCAGCATTTCGGCACTCGTGCCTCTACATGTCTACTCTAAAAATATTCTATAAGATCTTGTAGAAACAATGTCACTCCTTTAACCTCAGTTGCTTCAGCTGTGAAATAGGAAGGATCATTGCTGTCCTATCCATCTCATAGATATCTGTGGGGAAATTAGGTGAGGAATAAGTTGTCCCTTGTAAAGTACTTTTACTCTTTTTGGGGGGGCGGAGGAGGGAAGGGTGGAAAGAAATACTAGGCTTTGAATTCAGGGTCTTGCTCTTACTAGACAAAAACATTATCATTTGAACCACATCTTCCCATGTGTATGCACCCTTTTTTAAAAATTTCTTTCACTTTTTTTCTTTTTTTTTTAGTTTTTTCTTTTTTTAATAATTACTTATTAATTGTCAAAGTGATGTACACAGGGGTTACAGTTTCATACATAAGGCAGTGGGTATATTTCTTGTACTGTTTGTTACCTCCTCCCTCAGTTCCCCCTTCCCCCCTCTCCCTCTCCCTCTCCCCTCCTGAGTTGTACAATTGGTTTATACCAAATGGTTTTGTAAGTATTGCTTTTGGAGTCATTTGTCTTTTTAGCCTTTATCTCTCAATGTTGATATTCTCTTTCCCTTCCCTATTTCTAATACCAGTACATACAGTATCCAGGGTACTCAGATGAGGTACAGTGGAAATGGAAAGACTTGGAAAAAATTATACTAAGTGAAGTGAGCCAGACCCAAAGAAACATGGACACTATGGTCTCCCTTATAGGGAATAACTAGCACAGGTCTAGACTAGTCACAGCAGAGGATCACAAGAGCCCAGTAGCTATGCCCTTATGAACACATAAGAGCATGCTAAGTGAAATGAACTCCATGTTATGGAAACAAGTGTTATATCACTGTTGTAATTACTCTCTCAACATGCTATGTGAAACCCTAGCTTTTTGTTGTTGCTCTTGTTGATGATCCTCTTGTATCCCCTTCCTGTGGTTGTCTCTGCACGCTTTTTTAAGTTTAGGTTCTTTTTCAGATGAGTTTTACAGGGTTTGTTTTTGTTTATGTTTGCCCCAGGCTTTGATCAGACTAAAACCCTCCTCCCTAATGTCTCAAGTATTACTGCGATGATACATGCACTTCCTAGCATTTGCTCATTGATTTAAATGAGGCTTCGCCTGCTTTTTTGCTTGGATTGACCTCCAATCTCAATCCTCGTGCTCTCCCACAAAAATAGTTGGGATTACAGTCATGAGACACCAGGCCCAACTCTATAATTTTTTTTGGTTTTGTTTTTAATTTCCCTTTTTTCGTCTTTTCTTTCTTTTGCTACCAACTTCATCTCTAAACTCGCTACATTTTAACAAAACAAATCATGAGACAATTATTTTTTGACCTCTACTCCCTTCAGTCAAAGAAAACTTGTTTATTTATAGAGAAATTTTCCTACAGATTTTCTGCTGTGCACAAGGTAGATCTGTTAGTGCTCAACATCTGTCATCCTTATGTAGAATCGTTGTCATTTCAAAGCAGTGCCAGGAATGTCTGTACATCAAGTCAGGCCAGGTTCATGAGGGCGAAAGAGGGAAAAATACAATGTGACCGTCATCTAGTCAGTCTATCAGTCATCTAGTCCTTTTGTAGCTATGATCAGTTCTCAAGAGTAGACTCAGTGATAATGTAACATGGGAGAGGAGCCCAGCACCTTTATAGGGTGCTTTTTGCCGAGTGTCTTTTGGCCTGTACCAGTCAACTTCTTACATTCCAGAGTTTCATTAAAAAGCCCTTTGTTCATCACCTCAAAATTGTCTGCCCATAATAGCAGCAGTCCTAAGGAATGCTTAGGTTGCACACAAGCTCAACAAGTCCATGTTTACCCCCAGACACTGTGTTATGGCAAAAAATTAGCACAAAGCTGGGCCTGCAATTATATGCCAAAAAATTGGATGGGAAAAATACATTGATGGCATCCTGGATATTAAAGAAGTTCATTTAGAGGAGAAAAAAAGTAGGCTGTGAGTTTTTATTTGTTGTTTTCTTTTGTTTGGAGGTTCTTTTCTTTATTTCTTTTTGCAGTGCTAGCCTTGAACTCAATGTCCAATGCTTACTACCCAGGCGCTCTACTGCTGAACCGTGCCTCTAGCCCTCCACCCCTTTTTGTACAGACTTTTTTTTGTTTAATTTTATTAATTTTTTTGTTAATGAGGTACCAAGGAGTTGAACCCAGGACCTAGTGCATGCTAAGCAAGCTCTCTACCACAAACACATATTCCCAGTCCCTGTACAGATTGTTTTTGAGTTAGACTCTTACATTGTTCCTCAGAGTGTAATTAGAGTGGTGGAGTGACATAGCATAAGAGAGACAGAGCATCCGGGTTCTCCCAGCAACCACTGAGATGGATTCTGGCTGGATTTCCTGCCTGGGTTTGTCTGACCACAGTGCTCACAATTTCAGTCTCCCATGTAGCCAGGATTACCTGTGGGACTCACTGGGACCCAGCTGCATTGAGAACGTCTGAAATTCTGAAAAAATAAATAAATAAATAAACAAAATTTCTCACGATAATTGTCACAACTCAAAGGTTTTATACATCGACTTTGAATTTTTTACATGCATGTAAATCATACAAAGTCAGTGCGAGGTCCACCCAGGGAGGGCTCCTTGCAAGTGCCCCCCACCAGGCCAAATCTCCACGCCGGCAGTTCCCTCCCCCTTCCTTGAGGTCACATTCTGATCCACCTGGCCACACCTCACGGGCCAGCAGTTCGGGAATAAACTTTTCTCTCCTGCCTGAGGACCATGGCATTGTCTTTTAATCAACTACCTACTTAAATAGTCGAGATTTCATTCCATACATCCATAAAAAGTCCTTGGATCCCGTTTACCCTCTGGTCCTTTCTTATCTCTTCTCGCCTCCCCTTTACCCTTGTCCCTTTTTCCCCTTCCCTTCCCTCCTGTTAAGATCTTCACCCTGCCTAGCTGTAAGTTCCACACAGGAGAGAAAGCATGTAACACTTAGCTTTCTGGAACAGGCATGTTACATCTAACTGGCGACTTTTGACTTTTTTGTTATCCAAACTGCATGGAGTGGGTGCCACTTTCTCTTAGCTATGGCTGCAATCGTTAGTGCCTTGGTAATTATAACAGGACAAATAAGCAAGGAAAAGGAAGAAAGGACAGAGGATCTATGCGAAAAGACTTTTAAAAAAGAAAGGAGTTGAAATTGAGAGCATGAATGAATGCTACACAAGGGAAAAATGCCGAAATGAGAATGATGATGGTGATTTTAGACAGGAAAAAAATTTTAAAAGAAAGAAAAAAAGAAAACACTAAGACTTTTTTGAACAACAAGAGATAGGTTCAAATCATACTATGTCCTAGCCAAAAAAATAATAATAACAATAAAATGAAACTTCCAAATCAGCATCCTATAAGCACAATTTCTTTTAGAAATGAGAAGCAGACTGAGATAGAGATTTGGAGAGGAAGTGAGAGGATCAAGAGCAAACCAAATCCCAGTACAGTGTACCTCTAAGCCAGGTGCTCAGAACTTGGAAAGTGTCCGTATTTTATGGAATAGCATCGATGCGAGAAACTCAAAACGCCAACTAAGTACCCATAAATATATATGTCAAAAGAGATGTTGAAAAGTTAGGGTGCTCCCACGCATTTAAAAAAATGTTTTACACCAAAGAAACAATAAGCACGTAGAAAAAGCTAAGCAGAAGAGTGCAAATATATTAACCATTAGGCCAATAATAACATCTGGCACTGCCAGTTTCCCTGAACTGTCTTGATATATGTCAGTGGTTAATAGAAGGATATTACCATGTGATAACTGATGGTATTTTTTTAAACCACTGTCTGACTGGTCGACAAGTTGCTGAAACAGCAAATGATTTTACGAGCACTCTAAGAAGTACATGCTAGTGATACTTACCGGTATTGAGGTTTCAGAGTAGATACAGAATAACTTGCATACCTCCTGTGCTCAAAAGTTTCCCATCAAGAGAACTAGCTGGAACTGTGTGAGGCCATTGTACAGCGAGACTGTGATGGAAACGCTAAGGTATTTTAACAAAGAAAGGGAAGACAAAGGCGATCTCTGCTGTCAGTTTATCCACAACAATAGGAGAAAAATGGTTTAAGTCATGACAGTTCCCTGTGGTCTGTAAGTCATTCTATTTATGTGGGGTTTGCTTTTTGACAAGGTTGATATTTACTAGTTGGTGTATTAAAACACTTTATTATTGTAAGAGACAGTCATTGAGAACCTTTCATCAAAAATTACTAAATATTAATAAAGCATTTAGTCCAACACAAATAATGATTTGTTTACCAACTTATATCATTGCTATTTTCCATGTAAATCTTTATTGACTATATGAAAATAATAACCCTGTTTAACAAATAAATACAATCTAGTGTGTCTTACAAATTTGCATTCTTTCTAATATGATTGAAGTAGACACACAAAACCCATCACAGGCCAGAGGAAGAGTACTGTACAAACATGCTTATCACTATTACAAACTATAAAATAGCTTTTTATTGTGCTTTTAGGCAATCTCGTCTCAGGAAAAATACTAATGGCAAAATAATAGGAGTTACTGTTGCTATTCCTAACACAAAATGATATTAAACATAACAATAACACAATATTATTTTATGCCACACATTGAAACTTTAACTGTAGTGTTCTTGTTGCTCAAAACTTCTCTGTTTAAATGTGAAATTACAGGAGAAAACTAAAACTTGAGAGTAACTAGCGTAATGTCAATGAACCAAGGTGACATTGCAAGTCCAGATCTGCCTGAATATAAGTCAGGAGCATTTTCCCTCCCTTTTTATTAAAACTCAGAAAAATAGGATAATGGAAAACTGGATTCTTTCGTAGTTTAGCTATAAAGAGAGCCTACTTTAAATAGGTGAAAGGCAGCCTTCATACAAAATCAACAGGCCGACTGGGGGAACTGTTGCTTCTGCTTAGCTAACCTGAGCCTCTAATGTTACTACCCTACCTCCGAACAAATGGGACAAGACAGACTTTCCAGTTGCTGGATGATAGGTTGGAAGGAGCTAGGAAAATGAGGTTCCAGTTCCTGGCTCTGCCATTTTCCAAATGTGTATCTGAGAATATAGTCTTTAACATCTCTGGATTTTGTTATTATCAAAAAGTGAGGAATATTAGCACAGCCTTCCAGGGTTATAAAGACAGGAGCATGGATGTCAAGAACCTCTACAAGGTTAGAGCTAAAATAGCAAAATATAAGGCTTGGGATTTCACAACTCATGTTGAAGCCAAAGGCTTAGGATAAGACTTCAGCTAGGTGAAATGTCTTCTGTTCACGCTAGCTGAGGAAGAAGATGGATAAAAAGAGCTTAAGCCCAAGGTAGGACTCCGGTAGCAAATAAGCACAAATATAGCAACTTCTGGCTTCAGACTATTGGACCTAAACAATGTTGGCAGTTGACGCTGTAGGATTGTGTTAAACACAGGTCATTCATGAATGGGCTCCCACAGAAGCTGTGTATTCCCTTCTAATAACTGCATACCTGGAAGCTTCTTTTGTTTTGTAAACCAGCCTTTCAGATGATAATTGTCACCGGTAGCACAGGAAATAAAAGAGCGCGTTCACCTCACATCTTCCCTGAAACTCATTTCAAAAAAAAAAAAAAAAAGCTAACAGGTACGTGAATATTTTAAATGGATTCAACAAAGTCCACAGACACTTCTATTTTCCCCCCCTCACAATGGATTTAGACTTAGGACTTACCTCATAACCTAGGCAGTTTGAGAAGCTTTAAGAGAAAGACAAAGTCTTTTAAGTGAAAACCAGGGTGATGAAAGACAATCAAGACATCCTCTCTCGACATAGAAAAATCGATGTCATACTTAAAGAAATGGAGATCACTCGTCACAACCCAAGCCCACGTGGGCTCCTATGAGTCACAAGTAGGGCAGTAGAGTCTGCAAAGTATTATTACCACATGGGGAGAATGGAACGCTAGCCTTACCACTGCCTTGACGGATGGCCCCTGGAGAAAAAGCTCCCAAATCTCTAAGTACCATCAACTGAATTTTGCTCAATCGTCAGGCTACATGCCTGAACTTTTCTAGAAGGCCCTTTAAACTATTCCCCCTTTTAAATGAGCAGCTAAGATGGAAAACTTGTGAATAAATTAAGCTTAAGCGAAAAATCGCAAACAATGACAGTGAACCTTGGCCTAGTTCCTGAACAGTTGGTTCTGAGGGGGAAAAGGATGTGTGCAAAAGTAACTGGAAAGATTAAAAACCGCAGTGGGGACTGGAGTGCATGACACTCAACCGTAAACAACATATTTAGCATGCATCAGGCCCTGGGTTCAAATCCTTACACGGCTCCTAAAGATGTATTCCTATGCAAAAGTTTGCTTCCTTTAGAAAGGAAAACGAATCTTGAATCCTAGAAGGACGGTTTCAAGACAAGTTCTTAAAATGCTGCTAAAATTTGCTTTGAGGGAAGGATGTGGAGATTTCTAAAGAGAAGATGCTTGAAAGCTATTTCTTGGTGTGGTTCAGGTTGAGGACGGGTTGAGCTACGCCATGCCCTGCACTCAACTTAGCTGAAAGTTCACCCAGAAGGTTTCTCACCACTCCGTTCTTCTCTACGTGTACTCACTCCCTTGAGAATGGTTGGCTGAGAATTTCCTATATGGAAGGTACTGTGCAAAGTACCCACGTATACAGGGTTGTCCCTGAGCAGTGAAGCCAGGTGCATCTGCAGACATCCCGTCAGCAAGAGAGATTGCCCTGGACGGGAAGAAGGTGAGCTGGCCAAGTATAGACAGTTGCCTGCCCCAAGATCCCGTCGGTGGCTTCCGCAGTGTCTCCCCTCTAGCCTGCCTTTGTCTTGCTTCTCGGGCTCCCCACTCAGAGCTCGGCCTTGCAGTGGCCTTTGCTGCAGTCTCCCTCTGTCTTCCCCCTGCCACCCAGTATACAAGTTTACCACAGGAGTAGACTGAGCCTTATACGTTCTTAGCAAATGTTTAATTCCTACCCATTCTCCTGAGAGGCATGGGACTGTATTTTAAAGCACTATACCTTCGAATACTGATGAAAGATTCTCTCATGAGAACATATACCTAATGAAAGACACTTAGTTGGATAAGAAAGACAACCGATAAGAGACATATGCTCAGGATTCCTTAAATTAGACCAATAGGAACCATATTCTTAGAAAGCCGGCCTTTGACTATTGCCCTTTTTCCTGTTACTCAAACTTTTATTGCTACCACAATTACCTGACAGAAGCATCTCAAAAGGAGGAAAGATTTACCTTCATGTAAGGGATCCAACCCTAGTCTCTTAGGCCTGTTGCCTAAGACCTAAAAGGTCTGAAGTAAGCAGAGAATCAGGGAGGTAGCAGAGTATGAAGCCCAGCTCTTCCATGGAAGCCAGAACCCAGGGAGGGGAGAAACAGGAAAGGGTCAGACCAAAAGCTAGCTTCGAAACACACTCCAGTCACCTAGCTCCTCCTGCGAGGCTCTGTCTCTCTAACTGTCCAACACCTTCCAAAATGGAATTGCTATCTGGGACCAACGCTTCAACAGATCAGCCTTTGGGGGTCAATTCATATTCAAACTATGACATCCTCAGAATGCCAGAACAGAGTGCCAAATAGCTAAGACTCCAGAGACCATCTATCTGCCTAAAACATTCACATCTGTCCTCTGAATGTCAATTTTTACTACCATGTAGATTTCACTATACAATAAAATACTTATATTATGTGTAAACATTTTACTTTCTTTGAGGTTCCTAAGAATATATACTTTTGATGGCTTAGGTTGAAGCTCTCGTAGGTTAAAGAAAATGTAGAAAGCAATAAAGAAAAATGGCTTTGAATACTCTTCATCCCTTCCTTAGGCATTTGCCACCAATTTCAAAATATCCACCGACATAGGCTAGGACTAGACCATTTGAATGGCAGGTTAAAAATACAGGAAGGCATCTGGATGTTGTATCCAAGTGTTTGGCATTATGCAGACAAATACGTGGACGGCAGCCAGGTTGTTAAAATTCTGAAGATAGTTTACGAAGACGCCTTCTCATTACTCAGAATATTCCACGTAGGGCAAAATATCTTCACCCCAGTTTTCCTGTGGAGTCGATGGGAACAGAAATGATTTGGAGAGAACATAAAGAAGTGCTGTCTTCCTGTGTAATATCAGATACTGGTCCAAAATAAATGCTTTTGGCTAGCCCAGTAGGTAAATTATCTGCTTCTAAATTTCAATGTCTGGCACCTCTCCATTATAGCTGACCTCTTGACGCTCTGTTCCCTCAAAGGCGTTTTTCTTCCTCAGTGGTCACCATCAGCAAGACAAGTATTGATAGGACAGTCCTGAAAGCCTAGGCTTCTTAAAAACAAAGGAAAATATATAGTAGTATTTCACTTACATTAACTTTTTAAAAGTCCAACATTTGGATAAAATTGACCCTATTGCAATGCAAAACTGACACGCCGATGTAGAGTTTTAACACTCCGTTAATCTTACTTTGTCAGACTGGTGCAAGCACCAGCCAAAAACTAGAAATATGATTAGCCAGTCCTGTGCATTAGCTATCTCATATGTACAGCATTTTAAAATATTTTCCAGACATAACAAAGCCACATTAGGCCCACACATGTACTCTAAGTTTTGGTGGAGCTAGAATTTTTTTTTTAATTACTGAACAATTTCCTCATGAAATAGTTACACTTTACCTAGCTAGCTACCAAAACACTTGATGTTTTTCCTAGGGATATTTTCATTGATAAATAATAATCTCTAAGAGAACTATGCAAGCTGAACTTTGATTTGTGGTAACCTTTCAGCACTGGGCATTTTCCTTTTAATCCTCTAGATTTATCAGGATCTAGTAAACCTTTCAGTAGCAATTTGATAATAATTTCCAATTTTATACAATACTCTGGAGTTTTCAGAAAATCCTTCCAGTGGACATGAATCCAATTGGAGTCATTTTGAAATGGATATTGAATTTATTGGATTAGTTGTTAAGGTGATGAAAATCTCTTGTAATCAGATGAATATCTTTAGTGAATAAGAAAAAGTGGGGGCTTTTTCATCCATCTCTAACTCATTAAAGCCTTTGTAAACCTCATAGAATGACTTAGTGGTATATTTCACGTCCTTTTCTTCTTCTGGGATTTTTAAACAGCTTAGTAAATTGTTCATAGAGAGAACTATGTATCAGAGCATACATGCTTCAGTCAGAAGCTAATGCAGCTCTCTTGCTCATAAGGAGCTGGTCAACCAAGCTAAAATCAGGAGGACACCAAAGCTAATCTATTTTAGATTCTCTGAGACCAGAACAAATAAGCTGTAACGCATAAGGGCATTTTCTCCTGGAGGTTTCACCTGAGATTTCCATCTCTTCTCTCATCTTCGCATTAAGCAAAAAGAATAGAAGGGAAGCAAAGCAAGGCCTGTTCCTCTAAACTCCGGAATAGTGTCACAGTTGGTGAAAGCAGCTAGTTTAACAGTGACTTAAAACAGTCATATCCAGTGCAGATTATCCTAGCTTCTCAGCAAAATCATTGGGCAATGAAAACCTTATGAACTGATGATTCTTAGCTGAACACTTGTAAGGCAACAAGGACTAGCACAAATAAACTCTAATAGCCATTTTCATTCTGTGGGTATTCAACTTAACATATTCATACCCATTACCTGTTATCTCCTATGGTAACCGGGCACGGACCCTTTCTGGTGGACCATTTCTGACACTGAGGAACCCTCTGCCATCGCCAAAGGAACTCAACGCTCAACAACCCTCAATGTTCTGAGCTGCATTCCTTTCAACTGGGAAGAGGAAGACAAAGGTAAACTGAATTGCTTTCTCTGCGAGTCAGGCCATCCCTGGCACGGTGGGTCAAGCTCAATGCTGGAATCCTCTGTCTGATCTGCGAGCAACTCACTCAGCTCCTACTCGGTGACAAAATCACCAATACCAGACGAACACTGATGACTATTTTTAATCATGAAGGTGTTCAGCTATTCTCTTCTAATACAAAAACACCCATCAATCATATGACATTTTGAACATATGTCATTCAAACATTTGAAGAGTTTTAAACAAGCTCCTTTTAAGCATATGAATTTGTTCTTATCATTTGAATTTCAGAAAATGAACCGCATCATGCCAGAAAGCACAGGTTTTTAATTTGCAAATGCCCATAAAGGTGGCCAAGTGAAATTTTGTAAGAAATACAATCACAACTTTCAGTAAGTCATATATATTGTTTCTCTCCAAGCTTGATACTGAGCTAAACAATAATATTTTGGTAACAATTAATTCATCATACTATTTGCATTTTTAAATATAGGTTTTACAACTGAGTTTTAAACTGTTCACTCAGTTCACACATCTTGCATGAAGAAAGTTATGTGAACTTTAGTTGAAGAGTTTCACATATTCTCCTCATCTCAAAGGCAGTCTCCACAGGGAATAATTTCCTGTGGGAAGTAACTGTAGGAGTATTTTTGCTCTTCTACAAAAAAGTAAGAACAGCTGCAAATTTTAAAAGAATAACCTATATGGAAAAATGTCAAACTTGGGGCATTTCTATCTTTTCTCTGACTAAACACAGCTATCGCTCCTTGAGCACTTACTAAGACAGAATTTGTTACTGCAGATGATGTCTCAAAACCCAGCAAAAATTCAGTAATATCTTTCTCCGCTCTATGGAAAACATTATTTAATACCATTTTTCATGTCTGTGTTAAAGGATAAATGAAGTATATGCTTATATGCTTCTCTATTGCTCTCTATGTGTCTCTTTTTATTCTCCTATCCTGCTCTTTTTTAAAAAAAATCAGTAATCACACACTGAAGATGCAATTTCATTGGGGTTTACTGTACATGACAAAATTACATAAAAGGAGATTTTTGTCACTCTCTTAAATGGAGAAAAAATTACTATTTGTGTGCTCATTGGAATATATACCACTCATATATCTGTGTGTATAAACATAGGAAATGTTCTGGATAATATACATACAAGCTAAAATACTAAATATTGATTTTATATACATACATATTTCCTGAAGTTTTATCATCTGACAGTTATTCATATGAAAATGAAAAGGGTTATGTATATGTGTGTACATATACACATAAAATTTTAAAAATATATAAAGAACATATCAGAAATGTTTATTTAAGCAAGAACTCATACGTGTTTTGTAAATTGTCAAATGGCACCTCAATGATCTCCCTGGGAATTTTAACTACACTTAGAATTTTGAGCACTCTATTAGGAGAACATCTGTTAATAGGCTCACTAACAAGCTCACTTGCAAATATATAGGTTTATTGTCATCCCATATCAGTACATTTCAATAGTTACACTATAATTGTGATAAACTTGTTTTGCAATAGACAGCCTAGCAGGCTATAAGTGTGGAAATTAAAAACAAATGGAAATTGGGCCGTTAATGTTCACCTTTAAAAAAATTACGTCCATTTTGTTTATGCTGTCATGCTCTTTTCCAAGATGAAAAAAATACATAATTCTAAACTTTTTTCTCTTTTAATGACACTGATAGAACCAGAGCAAGCATTTCATTTTTCTGTATAGCTAAAAAAATTTCTCAAATAGAGGTATAGAAACATCAAAACTGTCAAAATAATAGTAGTATTCAAGGGTATTATAGGTGAGTTTTTAAAAGAAAAAAATCTGAAGAGATCATGAAAATTCCTGGGAAATAATCTGAAAGGCAACATATATTGTGTTAGTTTCATTTCTGGTTTCTTGTTTTGTCAATCCACAACATCTATAATATCAGTGAACAAATGGGAATCGTTTTTTTTTTTTTTTTTACTTTTTAAACTGGATGACTAAAAGGTGCATTAGGAATATTCCTTCTTGACTATTGGTTTATAAGGTGCATTAGAAATAATTGAGAGGATGTGTGAGGAGAAAAGGAAGCTAGTCATGTTTAGGAGTGAGTGAACACGACAGCTAACCCAAAAGCAAACAATTAGCGACAGGAATCATACTAAAGAAGAGTTTTGCTTCATTTCATTTAAGGGAAATAGCTTGGAACCTGGAGAATTAATTAGCTCTTATGGCGTTGGTCAGTTTTCTAGAAATAGACTCTGAGTACATAAAGCTTCACCATGAATGCAACCACTGAGCAAGTTCTATTGGTCTTCTCTGATTCTAAGTAAAATAAAATCATAAAATGAGTCCAAAGACAAAGCGATTGTTTTCACCAGATCTATGGTGTCACTTTTAGTGCAACTCTAGGTGACCTTTTAGAACCATGTGTCAGCTGTTCTATAGATTCTTCATTGTGCTTAGTAACAGGAAGAAGCAGCAGCTCGGATATGGTTTGACTTCTCTGCTCAGGATCTAGGAATGTTTCAGCATGGTGAGAAAAGTCGAATCCACATAAACTTTCCCTGTTGTTATCACAATTTGAAGCCAATGTGAAACGTTTGACAAAAAAGCTTAAAAATAATAACTTTTATAGAACAAAATTAACCAAAGAATCAATAACCATTTGGGAAATAGTTTAAAATTTCATTGTGATAATATTACGAAATTCTGAAACAGCATGCTAACATTAAATAAAAAAAACTTGTCCCTAAGTACCATTGTTCCAAAATTGTACCTGCAATGACTGTAACTGAAGTATCATCTTTAAGGAAGGAAAAAGAGGATAAAGTAACACACACACACACACACACAAAAGAGAAAAAAGAAGTTAATTCAATATAATTTTGATTGAAATGATTCAAAAGAGTCTCTTCTGTATTAGATTTCATTTTTTACTTTAAAAAATTTTAAGTATATGTATATTTTTATTATCAAACTGAATTACAGAGAGGTTACAGTTTCATACATTAGGCATTGGATACATTTCTTGTGCTGTTTGTTACCTCCTCCCTCATTCTCCCCCCTTATCCCTTCCCCCCCATGAGTTGTTCAGTTCATTTACACCAGTTTTGCAAGTACTTTAAAATTCTTATAACTGATTCATACTGTTTTTTACATACATTTAGCAAGTGAATAAATGTAGATCAATACTAGTGCAAGAAATAATCTTTATGTTAAAAGGTGAAATACAGAGTAAATGAAGCAAAGAAAAAATACTTGAGTAATATTGGCCAGGTCATCTTTTCATCCAGTCTGTACAAAAAAGTAGACCCCAAAGTACTTGTAATTTATGAAAATACTTGGAAAATATTTTATATGAATGCACAAGATGAGTCATATTGATCCACAAAGAAATATTCTTGATAAAAGCTAGCTCTTAGGAAATGCTTAGATAGAAGGATATTGCAGAGACCCAGAATTGTGCTCTTGAAGTTATGCTGTTCTTGATTGAAAAGAACTGAATGAAGATCATTAATGACAGAAAAATAATAAATAAATAAACCTATATACTCAGTAAATGTTAAGAGTGTTTCATTTATGACCACAAGACTTATACCATTAAATGAGTACCCATAGAGCTTGAAAACAAAGCCATCTAACTTTAAGGTATTCTGAAAAAGGTGTCAAAAGGCTAATCTAATTCAGTTTCACAGTATTCCCTTGGGTCTCCGGTGTAAGTTTAAGATGTATAATCTACTCTCCTCTGTCTGTTAATCCTGTGCACCTATGATTAGTTCCTGTTTATGTTAGCAAATAAAAAGATTTAATGCAGGTCAAAGGGTCGTCCCTGGGCTTATTTCCCTTTAACGAAAATCAATATTCCAAGGCAACCTAAGTCTGCTTTTTTATGGGCACTGTCCCTCAATAAATAATAATAATAAAACTAATAATGTAGTCTGAGTTCTCTAGTTGAATCAAGTGGATTTGTCACAAGATCAAATGAAATCAAAGTTGGCAGGTTACAAGAGTCAAACAAATTAAGTTTTCTTAGAGATTTGGATCAGCATCTAAGCCTAGTAACTGGGCTTCTTAATTGAATGTGAAGGACTATCACTCAAGTGTAGGAAAACAGTGATGATTATGTAATTGCTTTCTATTGAGATTATTCTTGTCTAGCATATGGAGTATTTCACATCACACTTCACAAATTTTGATACCTTTGACATCTTAATCTAAAGTAGATACTGTATAAAATCCTGTGATCACTTAAGCACTCTAAAATATGAGCTATTTAAATATGTATTTCCTGGCAATTAATGCCTACCTACTGGTGACAGTGACCAAATGTTTCACTACTTGATGGCAAATGAAAAGAAGTCATGGCTGAAGAGGAGCAATTAACCAGGACATTTTTCCCTTGTAACCTTTCAGATTTCCACAGAATAAAGAGATCTAACACAGTAGTTTGTTAATCTTCTTGAAAAGCATCATGATGGGCAATTTCCTACATAAAATATTAGATTTTGAATATAGTTATTAATCAAATTCAATATCCACTTCAGGACTGCATGAAAAATGGTCAAGTTTACAGCAAAAAGGTCGAATTATTTTACATAGTGTGGTCAATTATTTTCCCATCTGACTATGATTTTTAGACACAGGCACTGCTTTGGCTAAGAAAGAAAGAAAGGAAGGAAGGAAGGAAGGAAGGAAGAAAGAAAGAAAGAAAGAAAGAAAGAAAGAAAGAAAGAAAGAAAGAAAGAAAGAAAGAAAGAAAGAAAGAACATTGAATCAGAAAAGGTAAATCTAACCCACTGTGTCTGCAAAGAAGAAATACATACTCAGTGGTTATTTCTATGACAATTTTTACTACTCAGAAATATCTAACCTGGTTAGAATTACAACAAGTTGGCAAGCAAACTGACCAAATATAAGGACCTGAATTCAAATCCTGGAACCAGCAGAGAGGAGGGATGTGTTTTGTTTGGAAAATGATTGATTCATAAAAAAGCAAAAGGAAATATAGCACTTTATAAAAGAAAAGAAAACATTTGGTGTAGTAAGCCTTTTCATTTGGAAGGAAGGAAGGAAGGAAAGAAGGAAGGAAGGAAGGAAAGAAGGGAGGGAAGGAGGGAGGAAGGGAGGGGGGAGGGAGGGAGGGAAGGAGAAAATAGAAAGAAGGAAAGAAAAAAAGAAACTGATGTGTTTAAAAAGCATTTACAAGGAAAGAAATGAAAGAACTTTGTGAAAGAAAGAACAAAAGAAACCTCTTTAATGCCAGGAGAAAGAAAGTGCTTTAGAAATCCAAGAAAAGAAAGAATAAAGCATGGAAAGAAAGTGAGATTTCTTACTTTCTTTGTCTCCTTTCTATTGTAAAAGGAAGAAAGAATGTTCTTTGTTTAGAGAGCAGATCGATTTATAAGAACATAAGATAAAACACTTGGTAAAGGAAAAAAATGAAAGCACTTTGCTTCAAAATTGCTTTGTTGAACAAGGAGAAAAAGTGCTTTTAAATAACCTACCAGGAAAAAAAAAAGAAGTACTTTTGTGTATTCCTCTCCTTATACAAAAAGGAATAAAGTGCTTTGGAAAAGAAAGAAGGAAGGAAAAAAAGAAAAGACAGAAAATGAATTACTATGTTAACAAAAAAAAGAACTTTGTTTAGCAAGAAAACAATGCACTTTGTTTAGCAAGAGCGAAGAGAAAAAAAGTACTTTCTAAAATCAAGTAAGAAAGTGCTGTTTTTGAAAAAGCACTTTGAATTGCAAGGAAAGAGAGAAAGTGATTTGAAAAACTAAGGAAGGAAGGAAAAAAGAAAATGTTGTTTTGAAAGAAAATTGAATTACAAAAGAAAGAAAATAAAGCACTTTTTGAAAAGAAGGAAGCGCTTTCTTTCTTGGTTTTCCCAAAGTTTGGTTGTCCTCTTGCTAAATGAAGTGCTGCTTTGCTGAGAACCAAAGTGTTCTGCTAAAGAAAAAAGAAAACCACTGAGGAAGCATTTCATTTTGAGAACACTTTCTTTGAAATAAAAAAGTGGTATGCTTAGAAAATGCTTTGTTGAGAAACAAGTGTCTATGAAAGAAAGAGAAAATGTTTCATTTTATAAAGAGCTTTGTCTAGAAAGTGCTTTGACCTATTAGGAGAAAAAACAAAGTGTCTATTACTATGAAAACCACTAGGGAGGGGGGATGCAAACACTCTGCTTAGAGAGACAAAATTAAATGATTTGTTAGGATGGAAAATGCTCTATGGAAAAAAAAAAGAGGAAAAGAAACCGTATTTAAAAAGTAAGGAAAGCAGGAAAGAAGCCTAGAGAGAAAGGAAGTGAAAACCTGGAAAGAAAATGCTTCATCTAGGATCAAACTGCTTTATGAGACAAATGAAGGGATGGAAAGGGAATGGAAAGGGAGGGAAGTTAAGGGGAGGGGAGGGAAGAAGGGGGCAGGAGGAGAGGAAAGGGAATAGAGGGGAAGGGGAGGGGAGAGGGAGGGGGAGGAAGAAAAAGGAGAGGGAAAGGAAGAGGGGGGAAGGGAAGGAGGAATGGATGGAGGAAGGGAAGAAGGGAGGAAGGAAGGAAGGAAGGAAGGAAGGAAGGAAGGAAGGAAGGAAGGAAGGAAGGAAGGAAGGAAGGGAGGGAGGGAGGGAGGGAGGGAGGGAGGAAGGAAGAGAGGAAGGAAGGAAGGAAGGAAGAGAGGAAGGAAGGAAGGAAGGAAGGAAGGAAGGAAGGAAGGAAGGAAGGAGTTTACTTCCACTTTCTTTAGAAGGAAAAAGCAGTATGTTTAGAAAATGTTTTGAAAATCTATAAAGAAAGCATTTTGGTGTTCCAGCAAAGGGAAGAGGAAGCACTTCCAAAGCACTTTATTTGGAAAGAAAAAGCGGTGTTTATAAGGTGCTTTGAAGTTCCCAGGAAAGAAAACATTTGAGCTTTGAACACTTCGGAAAAGAAGCCAATCTCTGCCTAGGAAACTAAGAAAAACATTTTTAAAAAAGAAAGAAAGGAAAAGGAAAGCACTTTGAAAATGACAAAGAAAAACAGGAAGTGCAAGTGCTTTGCTAGGTCTCAAAGTTCTCTACAAAAGAAGGGAAAGAAAACAGCCCTTTTAGAAAGCGCCTTGCTCAGGAAGAAAATGCATTTTGTTTAGAAAGTACTTGGACATATTAAGAATGAAAAGGTGTTTTGAACTTTGAAAACCCAAGAAAGGAAGCACTCTTCTGAAAACTGAGACAAAGAACACACTTTAAAAACCTACAAAGCACTTTGTTGAGAGAGGTAGCACTCTAGGAAAGTAAGAGGAAATGGTGCATCATTCAGAAAATGCTTTGATTGGCCAAGAAAGAAAATGAAGTAATTTTTTTTTTTTTGCCAGTCCTGGGCCTTGAACTCAGGCCTGAGCACTGTCCCTGGCTTCTTTTTGCTCAAGGCTAGCACTCTGCCACTTGAGCCACGGTGCCATTGCTGGCTTTTTCTGTATATGTAGTGCTGAGGAATCAAACCTAGGACTTCCTGCATGCTAGGCAAGCACTCTACCACTAAGGCACTTCCCAGCCCAGAAAATGAAGTATTTTGAACTGAAAATCTAAGGAGAAAGCACAATGCTTAGAAAAGAGACAAGGAAAGTATTTTGAAAAGAAAGGTAGCATATTGAAAGAAAGGAGTGAAAAACCCTTTGTTTATAGAAAGCACTTTATTGGGGAGAAAAAAAGTGCTTCGTTTTTTAGAAATGTATTGTTGAGGAGGAAAAGAAATTTCTTTAGAAAGCACTTCATTTGGAAAGCACTTTGTTTGGATGGGGAAAGTGCTTCATTTAGAAAGCCTTTGCTGAGGAGGAAGAAGCGCTTCACTTAGAAAGTGCTTTGACTCTCTAGGAAAGAAAACAACATATCTGTTATTTTTCTTTTGTTGTAAAGGTGATATACAGAGGCGTTACAGTCACATAAGTTAGGTACATTTCTTGTCAAACACTGTTAACCCTTCCCTTGAGAAAAGAACGTATTTTGAACTAAGAAAACCTAGGAAGAAATGAAGCATTCTACTTAGAATGGAGACAATATAAAGTGCTCTCAAAACCTAGGGAGAATGTGCTTTGTTAGCACCCAAAGCGGTCTATGAAAGAGAGAAAGACAGATAGAATGAAGGAAGGAAGAAGGAAGGAGAGAGGAGAGAAGGAAGGAAGGAAGGAAGGAGAGAGGAGAGAAGCAAGGAAGGAAGGAAGGAAGGAAGGAAGGAAGGAAGGAAGGAAGGAAGGAAGGAAGGAAGGAAGGAAGGAAGGAAGGAAGGAAGGAAGGGAGGGAGGGAGGGAGGGAGGGAAGGAGGGAGGGGGGAGGGAGGGAGGGAAGGAGGGAGGGGGGAGGGAGGGGGAGGGAGAGAGAAGAGAGAGAGGGAGGAAAGGAAAGGAGAGAGGAGGGAGGGAAGAAGGGAGAAAGAGAAAGAGAATGGAAGGAAAAAGAAGGGGGTAGAGAAAAGGAGGAAGGAAGGACAGAATGAGAGAGAAAGGAAAGAAGAAAAAGATTCAGAGAAAGGAAAGCAACAAAGAACAGAGAAACAAAGGTGAGCTGGAAGGATGGAGGGAAGGAGCAGCTACGTTTCCAAAGTACTTGTTTAGCAGAAACAAAACCAAGAGCTCACATCGTTTAGAAAGGACTTTGACTTACAAGGATAGAAAAGCGGGGTTCGTTTTCCTTGTTTTCACAAAGCACTTTGCTTAGAAAGAAGCTAAGGAAAGCTCTTTGGAAACCCAGGTAGAGAGGAGACTGAGAAGCTGGCAGAAGGGTGACAAAGGGCCCAGAGTGGCCCTGGGATCAGAGTTGCGGGGCTCTGGCCGAGAGGACGGCTCCGGAGAGGACACCACCAAGTCTGGAGGGGTCGAGTTCGCAGCCAGCTAAGTGCGATCAAACCTTAAGCTTCCAGAAGGTAAAAGAAAACTCAGACTCCAAACCTGCTGCCCCCATGGCTGGCGGGAAATGCCCAGCCAGCCACTCCTGCTTTCGCCTCTTTCTCTTTTTATTTTAATTTTCTTCTCCTGCTTGTACTCCTGACCCTCAAGCTTTGCCTTGGAAGGGACAGAGGTTGGGAGAACCATTGAGAATGATGAACGGGATGAAGACTGTGACCTCTGACCTTTACTAAGACAGTGAGAACGGTAGCCATCACCCCACCCCACACAGAGGGAGTTGGAGGTGTGACCTGAACAGAAAGTGAGGTACCAGCCCAACCCCTGAGCTCTACCCGGGCAAGGGATACTTTCCCAGACCTCCAGGCAAGGAGATCAAGAAACTAACCCCTCCAAACTTAAGAACTCAATTAGTGAATGGGCAAAGGAGCTAACGGAGACTTTTCAGGAGAAGCAAGAATGGCCAACAAATACATGAAGAAGTGCTCAACATCCCTAGCCATAAAAGAAAGGCAAATCAAAACAACACTGAGATTCCATCTCACCTCTGTGTGATTGTCTAGCAATGAGAATCCAGATACTAACAGCAATGGCAAAGATGTGAGCATAAAGGAATCCTATTACACTGCTGGTAGGAATGTAAAGTAGTTCAAAAATCCTGGAGGCTGGTTTGGAGAGTCCTCATAAAACTAACAACAGAACTACCCTTTGATCCAGCCATACCACCCTTGGGCATCTCTTCAGAGAATTATCAGTTAGGATACAGTAAAGACACTTGCACATCTATGTTCCTTCCCGCACTGTTCACGACAATGATGGCACAAAAACAGCCCAGATGCTCTACAACAGGCGAGCAGATCAAGAAAATGGGGGTACATAGCCACAATGGAATTTTACTCATCCATTAGAAGGAATAAAATTATGTCATTTGCAGGGAAATGGATGAAAATAGAACAAATCATGTTAAGTGAGATATCTATACGTGGAAGATGGATCTAAAACACAACCAGGAGTGGTAACACATCCACACTCAATGCATCCACATATGAACTGACTAAAGGAGGGTGTGCTTAGGGGAGGAATCCAAAGGCAACTCAAGTACTGTTTATCAAAGCAAATACCAGGAAATGAAGACTTGGGGGGAGGGCGGGGATTAAAAGGGTGGCACAAGAATGGCATCACTGTGTATTCAAAATACACTATTTACTTTCCTTCTATTTTTCATTCTTTCCTGTTCTTTTACAAAGGGCTTTGGTTCCCCCCTATTTTTTCTGTCCTATTCCTACCCTCAAGTTACATAATTAAAATTTTACATAGTGTATTTGTAAATTTTAAAAAAGGCAGAAAGAAAGAGAAGGAAGGAAGGAAAAGAGGGAGGGAGGGAGGGAGAGAGGGAAGGAGGAAGGAAGGAAGGAAGGAAGGAAGGAAGGAAGGAAGGAAGGAAGGAAGGAAATCGTATGCTGATGTTTTGTTTATGTCGCTGCAGAACAAAGTAAGTATAAATCTGTTTAACAAGTGCAATTTTGTGAAGAAGAAAATTCCCCATATACAGCCTTAATTTAGGAGTTGTAAGGTTCAGATCACAACTTAAATGGCTTCCAAAAACATATTTAATACATACAAGATTAATTCTCTGTTTCATTTTATTTCTCCAAGTATGTTATCGTCAGTTGTAAATGTTGGCTTCTTTTCAGTAAACAGTATATTTGGCAAGAACAGGAACATTTTCTCAGCTATGCAAGTGATGATTAATGATTCTGTGCTCAACAGCATCATGACCGTTTTCACTGGGTCCCTCATTTTCTCTTCTACAAATTCATACATGTAAGATTTAACTATAATTACCTGACATATAAAGAGAAAATATTCTTCAAATACCTCATAATCCTGAATCAACTCTGTTTCTCCCGCTTTTGCCAATTTATGGCAAATAAAATAGTCTATTAATATGTTACGATGTGAAATGCACTCTTAGGTGGTGGGTAATAATAGCAGGAGGGGAAAAGCTAACAAGGAGGGTGAATGAAAATGAATATGTGTGAACTAGATTTTTTTGGATTTTTCAAAACAGAATAATGAAACTTGTTGAAATTGCCTTCGTAAAGAGAGAAAGGATGAAGGGAGTATGACAGGGGTAAATTGATTGGAATATATTATTATGAACATATACAGAAATGTCACAATGAAATTGCCCTCTCATATAATTAATAAATGCTACATATAATATATATATACCTACATGGGAATTTTAAATAAATGCAATCAAATAGATGGAGGTTCTTTTTATTTGTTTATTTTTGTCGTTGCAGCTGCGAGGCTGGGAACTCAGATCCTTGCACTGGATGCTCTACAACTACAGCCATGCCTCCAGGCCTGGTTTATGCTGATGATTTTGGAGACGGAATGTAGTGAATTTTTCTTCATGTGTTTTCCTCAGAGATCTTTCCTATCTCAGCCTCTTGACTCACAGGATTACAATTGTGAGCAACCAGCATTCAACTCTTCCCACATTTTTTAGTATCAGTAGCTATTCAAGGGCCTTTATGACACAGCAGAGGATCAAGCTCACACCTCTTGTGCTCTGTCATAATCCTTCCTTTTGAAACAATCTCGGCACACCTTTTTACAGGTGCATGTAAACTTTTTGAACGTATGCACCCTCTTTACCTTCTCTATTCACTCTTCCCACTCCCACTAACATCCTGCCCCACCCAGGCTCTCGTCCCCATTCTTGTTGTTCATTTCTTAAGCCTATACTAGTTGATCAAAGTGGGGTTTCACCATGATAGTTCTCATACACACATACACAGTACTTTAATAAGATTGATTGTTTGGCTTGCTTTCACTTTTACCATGCCCAACCCTCTATAATTCAACAGTTTCCAGTGATTTTTCTTTACAGAATTTTAAAATAGTCATCAATTTTTTTTTATAACCTTTCACTTATATCCATATAATTACTTCTTACTGCCACCCCTAGGAAACTCGTATTAGGAACTCATTTATCTTTTCTCTACCCCTCCTCTGGCCTTAAATATTCATTCACACTAATACATGGAGAGTTTGTTACTTTTTATGTCACAAAAACAATCCAGGTATTTCTCTTTTTAGTCTTTCCTTTTAAAGCAAAACTCTCCAAAGGAGAAGGTTTAAATATAATTTATGTTTTGACAGCTAAATAATACATCATAATGTATATGCATAACATTTTGTTTCCAAATGAAGTTCACTTCAAGAATTTTAATTTCTATAAACACAAACAAATATAAATCAAGGAATACTTCCAGATATTTATGATAATTTTGGAGCTAGAATCTAGTGAACTTTTCTTCATGTGTTGTCTTCAGAGATCTTATTTCACATATCTTATATATACCTTAAATATAAGTACTTTATATATATAAGTATATGCATATAAGTATACCTGTATAGATAGATAGATAGATAGATAGATAGATAGATAGATAGATAGATAGATAGATAGATAGATTATACTTTATAGATCTAACTTTAATGGGACAGACTTTCCAGAAGCTGGTTATGACTTGTAAGCCTGTGGGGGGGACAGCTGGGCTTTTAAGGGGGGACGGTCCACTTAGCCCATCCCTCCCACACTGCCCCTGGGGGGCGAGCACGTGCGTGCCATCATGGCAGCGGGGACCCCAGAAACCCAGTCCTTGCGGGGCTGTGGTCTCCACCCATACAGGAAGTCCCGTGACATCACCAGTACCCCCTCTCCTGCGGCGACTTTGGGGGCATATCTGTTGGCACCTCATTTGAATAAACCAGACCGCCCCTGAGGCTTCTCCAGGGACCCCACGCACCCGCACCCGTGGCTTCCTTGGCGGGTTTGGGGCGCCCTGCGACCACACGCCACCGAGGCTACACGTGGCCATCGCTAAAGGACCACAAGGAAGAGGCAGACAAGGCCAAGACCCCCCCACCACTTGGATGGGGGGTTAGAGCAAAGCCCAGCAAGCCTGGCTATTGCAAAGACAGAGACAGAATGGCCATAAGTTCAAGTCCCTAAGCAAAGTTAGCAAGTCTGTATTTAACCAACGAAATGAAAAAAATGAAGGAAGGGAGGGAGGGAGGGAGGGAAGGGAAAGAAAGGCAGGCCTGGAGATAGGATTCAAGTGAGAGCAAGTGTCCTTGGTTCAATCTCTAGCATCACCTCTCTGTCTTTCTCTTTCTTTCTGCCTTCATATATACATAAGACAAGATTTACTAGATCGTTTTTTCTAAAGCTTATAAGATGTTCTACTTTACATGGATATGTTAAGTAACTAAGAAATACATGTTTCTTGACCAGAATAGAAAGGAAGACATTTTTTAAAGCATCTCTTGTCTTTCTTTAGCTCAATCAAATGCTCACTTAGCATCTATATGACAACTCAAATTAAAAAAATAAAAAGTCTATCACTTCACTTAGGATCTCCAAAAACTACAATTTGCTAGATCCAAAAAATCTCCTACATAGTTTTAACTACTTTTGAGATGTATCCCTTTCAATGAGGGACAGTTCGTTAGTTGGCTGGTTGGTTGATTCTTTTTCTGTCTACTTCTTCAATTCAGTCTCTGTCAGGAAGGCTGTATTACTATTGATGGGAAGGTAGTACTTCAGGTGTGTTAGGTTAGAACAAACGCAATTCTGTCACCATTAATCCACTACCAAAACTCATTACCTGAGTTTATCTAGTTTAAGAAGCTGCAGAGCAATTCTCTTTCAGAATCAGATGCCTCAATTTTCCCGTCAGCATTCCCATATAATCATTTTTGAAATGATTAACTAAATTTAGCTAAACAAGTTTCTGAAATAAACTAACACTTAAACAATTGAAAAATGCTGCTCAAACAAAAGTCCCTCATTTAGAATATACATAACATATTACATATAGTAACAAATACAGAAGTTAAAGATAGCAGGACCCCTAAAATTTAATTAAGAAAATATGTAGACTCAACAAAACTTACATATTGCTATGCATCTGATCATATCATATAAAGCTACTTTGAATTTTGTTTTTAACTGACACTGATGAGAAAGTACTTTATTAATTGAGGAAAGAAACCCTTGGATCGGAATAGCATTGACTTTTAAATTATTGGCCTTATCCGACTCTTTTATGTGTGCTCAGAAAAGTGACAGCATTTTCAACAATGTTCCAAAAGCCATTTAGCTTACAAAGTGGAATTATTGTGATACGGTACACTTAATGCATTTCTTCTTCATAGAATCTTATTTCATAAAAATCAATTGGATTTTATGTCTTGCATAGAAGGCCCTTCTTCCACAATGAAGTCAGCGTTATTATGAGTAAGCTGGCCAGATGTCATCAGAGGCACTAGAACCTTTCTGCGTTATTTATTGTTGTACAGAATGCAGTGTAAGACACTCTACCACACTCCAATAAGTAGTACTTTTTCTAGCATAGCCACTGTAAGAACTCTTTATAGGAAGCTATTAATATTATAAAGGTAGCAGGAAAGCCTTGAATATTTTTCAGAGAGATGGACTGAAGTCACAAAAACCCTGGCCTAATACAAGTTTACACATAAAGTGCGTGGAACATAGTGGTTTACTTGTGGTAGACATTCAACAGATATTGTGGTGCCAGGGTGACTGGTACACCAAGAATCAGAGGTAAAGGGTAAAAATTCAATTGACATATGAAAAAAAAATGATACGGGATTGGATTACAGACAAATAATCAGAGCTGGGGGAAAGGAACATATTTCAAATTGAAGGCACAGAGTTCCAGACATTGGGGTCGCCGTGATGCCAATGGGATCTCAGAGTGAACTCCATCTGGCTGTTGTGGAAAGCTTCCTTCTTTCCATTCTCATGGGCTCTATAACTTTCTGGTACTTTTCAACGGTGGTAGAGGCTCAGTCTATGAGCACGTCTTCCTGTGTCTCTTGGTCAATCTCATTTCCTCTTCAGAAAAGTCTCTTTTTAGGTCTTTAGCTCGTTTATTATGGGGGCAGCTGTTTCTCTGTGGATTTATTTTGGGGGAATTTAATCCTTTGAGTTCTATGTATACTTTAGATATGAGGCCCCTGTCTGTTGTAGGCCAGTGACGATCTTCTCCCCATTTGTGGGCTTTCTGTTTATCTTGCGAGCTATGTCCTTTGCCCTGCAGAAGCTCAGCAGTTTGATGCAGTCCCATTTGTCCAACCTTTCTTTGATTTGCTGTGTTTCTGGACCTTTATTAACAATTAAGGCATTTCTTCCTCCGTGTGAACATTAAGCTTTTTATTCAGTTCCACAAATTATTGAGATTCTAACCAGCAATTTGTTAGTTATTTTTATGAAATTAGCTTATTATATCCAAATGAATAATCTTCCAATAATGGAAATATTCCTGCTGTTTTCTCCCTCTCCCCCTTTCTCTCTCTCTCTCTCTCCACACACACACACACACACACGTCAATAAAATTTCGTGGTTTTTCTTGTGTAGATAGGCTTTATTCCTTAAATGATCACTTCTTTTTCTTTTTTAACGCGTTATATTGTTATTGTAAAGGTCATGTACAGGTACGTAAGTCAATTAAAGAGTAAATTTCTTTTTGGACAATGTCACTCCTTCCCTCGCTCTCCTACCCATCCCCACCCACAAATTGTAGAGTTCGTTTTCTACATCGTGTCGAGTGAGTACCACTGCTGCATTTGTTCACACTTTCTCCCTCCATTTCTCTGAACCCCCTTACCCTTCCAAAGACAAATAAGAAACAAAATCATCAACAAAGAAAAAAAGCTCTTATTTCCATTTCCTGGCATTCATTGTAATAAATATTATATTTTATATGGTCAAAGGCGCATAGGCATTGTGCCTTTGTGATCCTCTCCTAAGAATATCCTTCTGTGGTCTCACTGTGTGTCCTATATAATTTACCATGTTCCAGTCTATATTAGATGTAGCTTCCACGTTTGAGAGAAGACATGCACTGTTTTCCTCTCTGAGTTTGGCTTACCTCATTGAACATGGTTTGTTCTAGGTCCATCCAGTTCCCTACATACAACATAATATTATTCTTTATAATGTCTGTGTAAAATTCCACATCTTTGATCCAGTCATCTATTATGGGGCATTTGTTTCCATAACTTAAGCTACTGTGAATAGCACAGCAATGAACATGGATGGGCAAGTGTCGTTATGGTATCCTGGAATGTGATGTTCTGAGTAGATGCCTGGGTCGTAGTGAAGAACTGTGGGTAAATTGCTTCCTAGGAATTGTTTTTGTTTTGTTTTGTTTTTAACAACATTTTAATAACAAATTTTGTTAACATCTGCTTCCAGGGTCTTAAGTGATTTTGCATACTTTTCTCTTACCCAAATAATTTTTGATAAAGTTTTTGTAATTCTAATGTTTTCACCAGACTTTCTGAGGTGTGTCAACATTATTTCTCTTTTCAAACTTGGACGAATCACTTAACTTTCTTGTCTTTAAGTTTTATTTAGCCCTATACGATGCTAATGGATAATTACAGTAAGGGCAGTGATTTGTTTTATTCCTGATGGTTTTATTCCCAATGGTCTTGCAATTTTCAAAAACACTGGTTTTTATTTTTTAATAAGTATCCTTTATTATCTTTCAGTAGTTTCCTTTCATTTCAACTTAACCTGGTAATTTTTTTAACTGGTTGCCATTATCCTCACATTTTATTTCTGTGATCATGTTATTTCTCTAATTTGTGGACATAAATGCAGCTAAATCCTTGATATTTAATCAACTTCGCATTTCTTGCATAAACCCTGTCTCTTCTAAGTGCATTATTTTTTCACATTGTTGGGTTCATTTTTATCAATTAACTTAGCATATTTTTGGGTGCATGTTAAGGGGTATTAGATTGTACTTACTTTGTATCAGGTCTAATATTAAAAATTATATGAGCACAAAAAACTCCTAAAGAAGCCTTTCTGTGGCAAGAAACATCTTCAATAGCATGACAAGGTCAAATTGTCAAAAGTTAGATAAATTTCATAAACAACTCCTTTTGTCATGGAACTTTTTCAAAGGTGGCTTGCTGATCACCAACAAGTTCTTCAATGGTAAATGGTTTGCCTCAGTATTTCTTTCAAGTTGTTTTCATTAATCTGCTTTTTTTGCAGAAAGCTATGTTTCTTCTACTCTAAGGTTTCAAGTTTTTGCCAAAAATAGTTTCTTCTATAAGTCCTTCCATCTGTCCATCTTTCCTTCCATCTTACTTCATTCTGATTCTATACTTCTCCCTCGATCTCTTTTTTTTCAGTTTTTATAACTAAAACTCTTCACTTGAGCTGTTCTACTATCATTACATACAATCATTTTTGTGATAAATTTCATCATTATACCATTCTTTCTTTGTTCAGTGATTTCAGGGTCATCTGTCTTTTTTCCCTTTCTGCTCCTTTTTGGATAGCATTTTCATTTTTTCCACATCTTCAGGTAACTACTGTGTTTTCTTCTTGTTTAATATTGCCATTTTTATTAGGGAATTTAATAAAGAATTTACATTTTCCTCTAATTTCATAGGCAGTTATGTAAATTCTATTCTCTCTGCTTTCTAGAATTAAGCCTGTCAGTTATTTCTTCCTAAACAAGCCATGTATCTTCTGTTTTCCAAGTAGTTCAATTGAGTTTAGTACATTTATTGCTAAATGTATTTTCTTTAGTCTATTACATTTATTTCTAAATCCATTTAAGGTTATAAGGATATCATCCTTAAATGCTCTGATTTGTTTTCAGTTGTTGAGACTTTCTCAGAGGCCAAGTATCTGCTAAGGTTTTATCAATATTCTCTGTACACATGAAAGAAAAAATCTGTATGTGATGCTGAATAAAGTCTTTAGATCCTTTTAGACTTTTGTCTGAAGTATCTGTTTAGTTTTAAAGAGGCATTTCATTACATTATATCCATTCTTAGTCTACTTCAATTTTAGTTCATCACATTCTACCTCATCTGATAATACTATCACTTCTACAATTTTGTGGGTACATTTGCACATTCACCCTGTGTTCTCTTCCTTTCTTTTATTATAATAAGTGTTTTCCCTATGAGGCTTTGTGTTTTAATATTGAAGTCACTTTTATTTCAGCAGTCTTGCTATGTCGCTTAGTTTAGTCTCAATCCCTGGGCCCAGAGATCCTCCTTTGCCAGCCTTCCTGTGCTGAAGCCCCATACCCAAGCAGAGGGGCTGGGTCTGAAAGGACTTCTGCTCATGTTCACTGTTTATGTTTGGTTTGGGTTTTTTTTTTTTTTTTTTTTGCCAGTCCTGGGGCTTGAACTCAGAGCCTGAGCATTGTCCCTGGCTTCTTTTTGCTCAAGGCTAGCACTCTGCCACTTGAGCCACAGCGCCACTTCCCGCTTTTTCTATATACATGGTGCTGAGGAATCAAACCCAGGTCATGTATACGAGACGAGCACTTTACCACTAAGCCATGTTCCCAGCCCATGTTCACCATTTTTAATAACAGCCTTTAACCTATTCACACCTTATAAAATATTTTCTTCCATTTTTGTAGGTGGATGTTTGGGATCTTTCTCCTTTTCCATTGAATAAATTAGCCCTGATTTTCTTTTTTCCCTAGTTAATTTAGAAGTTCAACCTCTTTAAAGACTGTTAATTATATTTATGGTAAAATATATATTTTCCATTCTTTCTCTCATTAGAAAAGGAGATAGGAATTCTTTTTCCTGCCTCAACACTGTCCACACAAGCCCCACTCCCAGTATCCACAACATAAAACTTACAAAATAATTTTATAATTGCAGAAGTATAAATACCTATCTTGTGCTTTGAGAGGTAAATGATATTTTGCCTAGGACATGATTTTAGAGTTTCAGTCTTCTGTTGTCAGAGCAATGTCCATAAAAAGCATATTTTGTTTATTTTATTCCCATAGATTACCGGTTTCTTTTTTATTTGAGACAACTCACAAATTCTTTCTTTTTTTAGATTTTGATTTTGGAAATCTTTACTAGTGTATACCTACATGAGTGGAGAATTTTTTTTCTCATTTACATCATTCTGAATATTTCCTCTAAGTATCTAAGTATGTGATAAGAGATTGATTTTTCCTTAGTCTTAAGAAATTCCTTCTGAAATTTCTAGTATTAACACATTAAATATTTAGTATACATATATGTTGTCACATTTGCTTCCTATTAATTTCATATTTGTTCTCTGTGCATTGAGATATTTTTTCCAGCAAAACCATTTGGTGTAAACCAACTGAACAACTCAGAGGGGAAGAGGGAAAGGGGGAGGGGAAGTGGGAGGGGGGAATGAGGGAGGAGGTAACAAACAGTACAAGAAATGTATCCAATGCCTAATGTATGAAACTGTAACCTCTCTGTAATTCAGTTTGATAATAAAAGAAATATAAAAAAACCAAAGACGTTTCAGAAATGAAAATATAAAAAAAATGAAAAAGAAAGCTTAAAAAAATGAAACCTTTAAATTTCAGCTTCCAGATTTTTATTTTACCTGATCTAGGGGCAGAGCTCATGGGTAGAAAGGTTGACTTCCAAACACAAAGCCTTGAGATCAAACTCCAGTACAACAGCTGTAAAATGAGTGGCAATGCTAGAAAATCATATTTGAAGGAAAAAAAAACAATGTTTTTCAAAAGGAAATAAAGCAGCTGATATTTGTTTCAAATCAATTAATAGTAATTATCTAGAATGTGACTTTAACTTTAATTTGTATCAATGGCCTGGTTTAAAGCACAACAACTGGATTTTACATAGATAACACATTCATTAAATCATTTTTAAATACAAGTTAGAAAATTTTCTGTTTTTCAAATACATATACATAAAAATATACATATATGTATGTACATACATATACATACATGTTTATATATTCTTGAAAAGATACAAATCTAATACCACATTATAAGTACAGAGTACAAAAATGCATATATTAATATAGCATAAATGTATATATTAATATAACAATATAACAAACATTTTCTTATACTTCAAAGGCTCCTCTTCTGCCTTCCTGGCTTTGAAGGTCAGAGTCTTATATAGAAGTAAGAGGTCTAAGTAACCATTTGTTATCCTTTCTAGCTGAAAATTTTTAGAGCATTTTTTATAATTATTTTAAGATATCATCTCCCAGTGATAGAATGTAACAGCATCAAATGTCATGACAAAAAAAGTTACTTGGACTTTTTAATAATTCAAGTGAAACATAAAAGACAATACTGTTACATACTGGAAAATATGACAATTTTTACATCAATTACATAAAACATATAAACAACAAAATAAAGATATCAAAGCCACAAATATTTGAGTATGTTCCTAGAAAAATATGAAATATATTATGTGCAAACTAAAGTAGATTGTTCATTCCAAAGTCTAAGATGATGAGTTATGTGAATTTCACTTAAGGTAAAATGAATAATGTTTTCTTAAAAGAAAACAAAAGATAGAAGGTAGAAGATGTTGAATTGCATTGCTCAATTTGCAACGCAGCATTTTTCATAATCTCTTAACCGGTAGTCTCTTAACCAGGCTTCAAAGTTAAGACCTGTATGGAGAATGAAGGATTTTGTAGCTTGATTTTGTTTTCATTCTTTATTTGTTGTTTTTATAAAGGTGATGTGCACAGGGGTTACAGTGTCCTAAGTCCGATGTTGACTACATTTCATTTTGGACCATCCCTCCCCTTCCTTCCCTCCCTCTCAGGTTTTCCTCCCATAAATCCTCTGCAAAGAGGAGTTGCTTCTCTTTGACCTTCTAGCTCTTTCGCCCTGCTCCAGATGGCAAAATGTTCAGTGGTTTGTCAGGTAAAGGCTTCACTTCACAAAGGAAAAGGCCTTCGCTTAAACCCATCATTGTGTTTCAATGAGAATGTAAGAAATACAGCAAAATCTTTATGGAAGCTAAGTAAGATGTTGATGGGTTCATATGGCCTCATGTACCTCCTAGTTAGCAACTATCACAAGACACAGGTGGAACTTGGGTAACTCGGAGTATTTGCTATTGATTCTCCAGTGTCTCCCAGAAGAAACAGTTGATGAACACTTCTCGCTGGCAGATTCACATGGTTCAAAATAATTCTGAATCACAGCTTAAGTGATGTCAGCTCATTAAGACCAGAAGTGGTCATGAATCATGTAAGTAGGAACGGACTTTTAAAGGAAGTCTTTTCAGGGGTTTGGTAGAGGAGGGAAACAGAATGCAAATGGCCAAGGAGAAGGGTAATGGTTACTTAACACATATAAGGAA
The DNA here is from genome assembly GCF_023159225.1 of Perognathus longimembris pacificus. NCBI lineage: Eukaryota > Metazoa > Chordata > Mammalia > Rodentia > Heteromyidae > Perognathus > Perognathus longimembris. The sequence goes on from NC_063182.1 coordinate 33,122,109, forward strand.
AGCTGCACCGCACTGTTGTAGGCAGTGCCCCATCTCCATCAGAGGCTTGAAGAGAGAGCTACAGTCTGCAAGTGGGTGCTGCGGGAAAATTATTTCTCTAACAGATTTGACACATCTTGCAATGGATTCACACTGCCTTGGCAAGCAAATGGATTAGCTTTGATGGTGTTGCCAATGAAGCCACAGTCTTTTGTTGCTGTGCAAACACATTTCTCTCTTTCTTTATATGGCCTCCAGCAAACTACACATGTTACTTTTGTTTGGGTAATTTACTGTCTTGGAAAAGGAAGTATGAAACTACTTTTCAGAGAAAAAAACCATTGAAAATCCTTGGCTGGCAGCATCAGAATCACTAGCTTCAGAAATATCACCACAAAGCTTTCTCTGATCAAATGGAAATATTCAGAGACAGAAAAAAAAAAAACCCACTTACATCCAACCAATAAAATTCCTCCAAATTCTCCTTCTCAGAGCTTGAGTTTTCAGACCCATCTGTTTCCAAATAAACCATAGTCTTTGCCTTATTCTTTGTTCTTCATGTTCTTCCCAACATGTTTCCCATAATTTATCTACAAAATTAATAAAGACCTCTGGAATGAGAGTATTACGCTACTCCACAGCCTTTTAAAAGTGTTATTCAAATTGTCTTCTTGCTTAAAAATAAAAAAAAAATTTAAATATATACTTTTCGGGCACATCTTGGTTCTCTAGTTAATACTAGAATTTGTTCGTTTGTTTGTTTGCTTTTGATGCTTGCATTCCTTTATACTCTGAATTTTTAGCCTAGTGAGGACCTGAAGCTCATATAAGCTGCCAATAAGCACTTCATAATGTATTAAAAACATGGTTTCATCAGTTTAATTTAAAAAATCAACTACAATGTTCTTTGAGTTACACAGTAAATTTAGTTAATTGTCAACTTATACAGTCATTTTTATTGAACCTAAATTAAAAATATCATTCCTATACATTTTCAAAGTAAGTCTCACTTATGTCCATCATTGTTTGAAATTAAATTTAAAAATTATTTTCATTTTGTATGCTTAACATCATGAATAATTAGGGGTATTCAAATCAAAATCAAAATGGTAATTCAGTTCACACTGGAAGGAAAGAAAAAAGAAGGAGAGAGAAAGAAGAAAGGAAGAAATGAGCATAGGAGAACTAAGCCTTTAGCTATTCAAGGGGTAACTGCTTCCCTACTAGCCCAAAGCTATGCTATTTTGTAAACCTCACTTGTCTATATATATAGCCTATATTTCCCAAATCATTGGTGTGACTGGAATTAGCCACATTACTCAGACACCAAAGCACTGTATGCGGTTACTTTCCTCTTCTTAACTACTTTGAGAGAGTTTTCTCTCTCTCTCTCTCTCTCTCTCTCTCTCTCTCTCTCTCTCTCTGTGTGTGTGTGTCTCTCTGCCTCTCTCTCTCTGTGTTTTCTTTGTCTGTCTCTCTCTCTCTGTTTTCCTTTTATGCCTCTTGTTCTTTGCTTTGCTTTGGTTTGTTTTTGTTTGTTTGGGGAAGAAGTAAAAATACCATAATATTAAGTTGTATTAAATAATTTCATAAAGTTATACCACTTAAAACCATATTTAAAACTTGTTTAAATATTCAGAAGTATCGAAGCTATTTTTAAATTACCACATTGTCTCAGGGTAGTTTTTATTGGGTTCCTAGTGGTTTTAAACTATTATTGTTATTACAGGAAAGAAATTAGTTTTCACTAACTACTAAATATCTTTACATTCTCTAGGTAAAAGAGAGAAGGGAAATGTTTGGTTTTTTCCTGTATCATCTTCTAAAATGTAAACTACTATAAAAAGCAACATTTGTATTCTATATATTCTTTCCAGGGAAAAAGTACCGTAAGAGCAAGGTTTCTAACAGAAGGGACAGGAAATAACATGTTCACTGAATCATTTCCGGCAGCATTAGCATGTGCACACACGAATAGACACACACATACACAGACCTATAGACATTTCTTCATTACCTACACATCAAGTGTCGAGCATTTATATTTAAATTTTTTTTACTTCCAACAGTGCTGTAATATTCCAGTGAACATAGTCCTTTTTTCCCGAATTTTGTTTTCATGTATTCATAGGTAATAATGAATATGATATAAACACAACATATATATGCAGTGCATGCTTGAACAGTTAAGGAACTCCGGTTCTACAGATTCAAATAAACCAAACTGCTCAGACCATTTCATGTTTATCTCAATGATATAACTATATAAATTTAGGTTTCCTGATAACAAGGGACACTAAAGCAATAATTGTCCCATTGCTATGGTATTTCCAAAGGCTGTCTGTTCTATAAATCCTCCTCCAGCTTATTCAGACCTGTTCCAGACAGATGTCTATTTATGTCACTTACAAGATAGAGAACCGTCCTGTTTCTCTGGCCTGGAAAAGGCATTCTAACTATCTCTTAGAGCACATGCTCTCTTCTGAGAATTACATCAAGTACTTATTCTTTGGGAAACCTTCCCAAGGGTAGAACTGCTTCAAATGGTCTCTCCTATTAGTAATTTTTGGGCCAATCCCATTGGCTGCTACTTCAACCAACTATCTTCTGGACTGTCTGAATATACATTAATCTAATCATTTACTTGGAGGGAAATAGATAATTATTTCAAAGGTCACCCTAGAGGGTGGCTCATGGTTCAGCTGATTTTCATTGCTAATGCTGCTGTCCACCTATTAAATATCAAGGCTTTCAACGGACTCATGATTTTAATGGAATTCAAAGAAAGAAGAGAGAAGATATTAAATAACTTTAAATAAGTGCCTATATCACCGTCTTCGTCCAAGTAAAAGCAAGATGATCCATTCAAACAGGGTGATTGTGAAAGGTTATTTACAAACCCGGGAGCAGGATAATAATAGGTGATGAAAGCAAGAGTAGAAGTTGGCCCAAGTCCTGGACTGAACAGAGAAAGGAAGAGGGGAGTTGTAGCTGGGAACCCATGAAAGGAGCAATGGTTTTTAGCAGACGAAGCCAGTCAACCAGCAACACCCCCAAAATGAGGAGGCCGAGAAGTGAATGCCATGACCTAATTTTCTTTCATTCTTCCAGTCTCTAGCTGATGACTTTCCTTAGACAAATCAGATGCAAGGAGCTATTTGTGTCATTTGCAGGAGCCAGCACCCTGGGGTACACATAAAATACAAAGGGAGTGTAGAGAAAGAAAGGTTCTAGAGGGGCAGAAATAAGTTAGCTAGCCTTAAGAGCTATTTTACTCCTAACTCGTTATTGATAATATGTTTATTAATGACTCTGTGTGTGTGTGTGTGTGTGTGTGTGTGTGTGTGTGTGTGTGTGTGCGTTTAGGAAGAAAGGGATCACACTGATACAGAGGCAACCGAACAAACAAGCGTTAGTAACATATGCTTGTGTTGTCTCTGGTGTGTGCCAGCCACTGTACGGTGTATGTTATCGATGACAACTCATTAATCCCTACTGCACCCCTTGAAGCAGGTATTCATAGCCTCATGGTAGGCTCTAATGGGAAAAGTCTCATTTTCCATGTGAGGAAACTGAAGCACAGAGGGTTTCAGTAATGGATTCAAACTCTTTACAGCCAGAGAGCTGTCTGGGTGTTCTGGCACAAAAGGTCTATTTCCCTCTCTTTTCTGTGAAACAGTCAATTGTTCATCCCAAATATGCATGGCTCGTGTGCCAGGCTTTGCTTTTTTAGATTACTTGGCTTATATTTTGTGTCTAGAAACACATTGATCTAATGAACAGGGTGGGCCCAGCAAACATCATGTATTGCTTCTCCCTTCAATGTCCAACTTGCCATGAGGTTTTGATTCCGGATCAGTAAAGAGTTCCAGTGCTGGTAATCAGTATTGCACACTTCACATAAGATATGTTTGTTAAAATAGATGAGGATACTCTTTAGGCTTCTTGCTTTTTCATTCGATTCAAGGGCAGCTGAAGATAACTTGAAAACTTCATCTCCTTCTGCACCAGGGTGTACCTCTGGCAATATCCGTTCAAGAAGAGCCAGTGGGATGACAGGCATGTTTTTCTGTATCAACTAAAGACAAGCATGGACAAACGGCCCCCTCAACAGAAAATAGTTGAGATTTTCCTCATATGTTTCCAAAATCAGAGAAGAACTTCTTTTTAAACCATTGAGTTTATAGCTTTGAATTTAAAGAAGTATGAAAATACAGTAACCAATTTGCTTCTTCTATCAAGAAGGATTTACTAACCAAAGTGTTTATTTTTAGTTTTATAGGAGAGTGGATGGCTTTATATTCCCACAATATAAGTTAACCCATGTGAATAAAATACCCTTGTATCATTTAATCCAGTTTGATCCCATTCCTGCCTTTAATTTTGCATTATATGTTTTGTGTTGCCTTTAGTTTGAACTCTGGGGGGTTTAAGAGTGGGTAGTACTTGTTTTTATTCTATATACAGCATTATTGGGAATTATTAAGTGTTTTATTCGTTTTGAATGGGGTGGTAAAAATAATCCTTTAAAATTAAACCAAATGTAGGGTAGAATTGAAGATAACAATTCAATTTTTCTAAGGACATTCCTCCTGAAATAAATTATGGCTGGATTGTAATACATCTGAGATATAATGGAAAATATCCACAGTAGAATTAGGATGCCTATGTAGTAAATCAGTTGAGGTTACTGTTACAAGAGAGAAGACAATGACATTAATACTATAGGTGTTTAAGATGATTATTACAAAACTGCCTAATAGAGTTTTTTTTTATCATGACTATTGAAAAAAATGGTGCATTCCTAAATTATCAAACAGAAAACTTTTACTAACATACAATCAAAAATTTAAATTTCTAACTGTAGTTGAGAGCATGCATTCTTTCTCATGATAGTCTTTCTTTACAGATATTTACTGAAAGCAATTGACAGCACAATCACAAGAAAACTGTCTCCCATAGAGTTCCAACAAATACTCATAGGAGGTCAATTTCCAAAGTCTCAGGAGAGGGAAAACACACAGGTCCTGACTGGGAAACTATTGCTGTGCTTTTGCCTTAGCCTTATATTTTACAACAGTTGTATAAATATTAAAAGGATAAGTCCATTTTAAAAGCAATCTAATCATCATGCCAATGTGACCTATTCACCACAAGGTAATTAGGAAATCTATTTGGATTCTTCTGGTAGGATATTAAAGCAGAAATAAGTAATAAAGGGTAAACTTATTTTTATAAGCTTATTTTATCAGATTTTTATAAGATTAAGGTAGAAAGTTGCAAGGATAATGTTTGGCTTGGGCAAGGCAACAGAAGTAAATGTAATTGGACTTAGATAGTCATCTCCTTTGTTTTAACCTATGATTCCTTTGTTTGTGAATCTAACCATATAATATAGAGCCTAGAGGGTAATTGCAATGGTACAGATATTGATTGGCTACCTTTAAAAAAAACAAAAAAGATGATGTTCTTTCTTGCATTTAGCCAAAAGGGAAGGGAAATTATTGTAAATGCATTCTATTCTGCTCTAAAATTTTTTAATTAAGCTACTTTTCCTTTTATGGTTACAGTACTTCGATTAATCAAGGCTGAAACAGCTGCAGCAAACAGAAAAATAAGTCTCCAAATCTAGGAGGCTATGTAATATGTTCTTTCTCGAAGATCCTTTGATAATTATTCCCAATGGTTAAACATTTTTTTCAACCTTTTAGTCTAATAATCTGGATGTCATATTTCTACCTTCAGTAATCATTTCACTTACTCATTTGCAAGTGTAACTCCTCAGATTCAGATCATTCTTCATGCCAATTTGACTTATTACTGTCTGCTTCTTTCACTAAAGATAGACCATGTTTAATGACAATGTTATGTAAAATATCATCTGGCATGAATTTCTTGCCTATATTAGGAGGATAGAGGTATAGTGTTTCACCAGATTTGTCTAGACATCAAAACTTATTTTAAAATGATATTCTCTATAACCATTCTAGTAAGAAAATTATGCTTTATAAATTATTTTCAGTGGCACAAATACTCAAAATAGAGCTAAAAAGATGCAGCTAACCTGAAAAAACAATCTGAAGTCTGTCACTGGGCTTCATGGGCAAAAAAATTAAAATTATAAACAGACAGCACTTTATGGAATTACTCAAAAGCTGCATTTTACCAATTTATAAAAAGCCTTTGCGTTTTTGAAGCAGATTGTCTTAAGATGAATGAATCATGACACGATCCTCGGTACTTAGCTATGACATCTGTTAGGTGGTAAATTGCATTGCACGCCACATGCATAATGAAGGAGAGAGCAGTTTTTAGTTCCTGGAGTGTTCTTCATGTGGAGATGTGCAAATTGAGGCAACAAAACTCAGGCCAGATGGAAGAGCTGCAATGCCGGAGACTGAGTATAACTTACTGGTGGTGCTAGGTGTCTCTTAAAAAATACATAACCTGATGAAGTCTCTAGGGAAATGGATTCATAAGCTACTCAACCTATCGAATGATGGAAAAACCAATGCATTTTACAAGGATTCTGCTGTTAACTTGAAGAATCAGTGTCAACAGCAAGACATCCCTATTACCTGCTTATTTTGTTATCTTTTTTCTTCATTGTAAGACGTATACTTCTGAGGCTAACATACCAACGTTGAAAACGTGCCAGCATTTATGAATAGATTAATTAACATACCAACTAACGTAAAGATTAAAGACTGGCTTTGTCTAAATAATATGTTGCCTAGTTAGCTTAATTGGGTGACTATTAAGAGATTACATACATTGGCACAGAAAATAACCTACCACATTCTACTACTTAACAAGCTAAATATAATCTTTAAGTGTACTTTAAAAAATTGTGTAGCATGCCTCACATATATATGACAAATGTACTTATGTCCCATTTATATACATATAGGTACACTGACACATGCAATTTATTGATTAATCTCAATAATGACTTATGCATCAAGTATGAAACAGTCTCATAAAAGGAGGCTAAGACTGAGCTTAGAGCATAGAGCTGAAGCAAAGGTGTATTTACAAAGCACATCTACTGCTACTTTAATTTGCCCTCAAGGAAACCTTTCCTGTCAATCACACGGCCATTCACATTGGGAAGTATTAATTCTGCTAATTCAGTGGTAGTCAGAATGAACAAACTTAAACACTTCAATGTATCCCAGTCACTTGAAGAATCTAAAAGACCTAGAGATCACTTAGTGGGAATTTTGAGTATCAATTTTCTTTACAACTATTCTACAGTGGGCAACTTATTTAATGCCTCAATTTTCTTTCCCTGCTCCCTGTACTGGGGTCTGGTACTTGGCAGTTTGCCAGTCCTAGTGATAGATTCTCTACAAATTCAAAGCACTGAGCATGGTTTACACTCTTGGAAACTGTAAAATGGATGCACTTACACATGTTCAAGTGGAGGAGGGGGTTGTTACTCCCCGTTCTCAAAATTGGCACTTTTACAATATAGACACAATGTAGGATCTGTACTTCTCAAACAGGATACAGGTAGTGCTTAGACTAGGCCACTCTGACAGTCCTCTCTAAGGCAAAATTAATAGCACTTGCTCATATGGAATTGAAGGAGAAGCTTAGTATCTGAGGGTTAAAACTTATTTCTCAAAAGCTAAACAGAAAAGAATCGAAGTAAAATTTTACAAGAAAAATATTTCCTTTACATGGAATTACACTTCTACACTTGTCATTTTTCCAAAAACTACATATTCTAACAGTAATATATCATATATATATATATATAGTGTGTGTGTGTATTTACAAAATAATTGCTCTCAGATACCTCAACCAAGCATATCCAGTGCAAATATTTAGCTACATTTTCTTGTTTTAATCAATTGGTATTTCTTTCCAAAGACTTAATCATGATGTGTATTGGAATTTTTATATTTTACTCATTATATAATAATTACATTTAAGAAATTCCCAATACCACTTAATAGATTCAGTCTATTCATATTCACTCATATTCATAGAAATATGTTAAGATATATTCAGGCAGAAGATTTCCCTTTCATAAGTATTGTATATATATGTATATATATATATGTATATACATATATATTAGTTTCTCAGGAGAGAATATAATTTATACATAGATTAAAAATAAAACCTATCAGGGAATATAGTTTACCATTCTGGTTTCTAAAATTGCTCTAACAATGCCTAAAATGTCTATATTACTTACTTTGTAAGGTTTTGAGTTGATAGATTCAATTTGTTATTTTCTGTAAAATTCAGCATTATTATTCTAAATATGGCTTTGCAGTATTGATAACTCTTTAATATAGTTTTTCATGATGTGATCCACTTTCTTGAGTCAAAATGTTATTTTGCTTAATTTAAAAATATTTTGATATTTGTTAAATCCAATCATAAGCTTGCTTTTTGTATTTATCTCAATTTTTTACAATATTTTCTTTAATTTGACTACATAATGCAAATATACTATTCATTTTTACTAAATTTCCTTTGCAGTTTGAAGGACCTTTACTCTGAAAAGACTTTTGGAGGTTAAATGCTTCTCCATTTAAATGGTAACTCTATACAGATACCAGGGAAAATGTTTCAGAATCAACTGCGAACAATTCATCAGACTTTTTTCTACTTTGCAAATGTTGGGATTGCAGTATGTTCTCGAGTCCAGAGAACTTTGATGGAAGACAATAAGAAGGGAATATTTTCCTAGACATCTCCTTTTTGTATGTAGAGTGCTGTACACCAAAATCATCAGAAATCTCTTAAGTTTCATGTGACATGAATTCTCATTGGCCAAGGATAGCAAACTGCATTCTGGGGAAAAAAATAATGGTCTCAGTCAGTTAGATATGGTTAAAATGTCATTATATCCTAAAAATATGGATTTGATTAACTTTACTTTGGCCTTTTTAAAACTACTTCCAGAGAACTATGTTTTAAGGATATGCTCTATATGCCTATAACAATATGCCATATAGAAAATACATGTTTCATTTTTCAACAAAGTTATAATTGAACACACAATAAAAGAAAGACTTTTCCTATGTCAAATATTAATTTCTAAACTGGTTGTTTTTGTTGCTGCTATTGCCATGGTAGTAACAAGGGCAGTGGAAGTCCAGGTGTTTTTTTTTTAATATTTCACTTTTAATATTGAAAAACTGGACTCATTTATTAAAGGTATAGTGTATGAATATTTAACGTGACTTTTGTCCATGTATTATCAATTGTCATAAATCCACATGCAATTAAATCTACATGCACATTTGGCTTGTACTTAGTGCAGTGAAAACTTGTTCATAAAGAGGTAACTACATCAGATGTAAGGTTCTAGCCTGGCTTCAGCGTTCATGGAGCCAGGAGTCATACTTTGTCAGGTGTCCCAGAGTTATGTGACTATGAAAGAATCCTTTGCCCTTTATTTTGGCATCAGTCTATATTCTGATTTATATCAATCATTTTTATTCTACACAATGAATTAGTTGACACATCTATCAATCAACTTACAATAAGAAAACCTTTCATAAAGCTAATTCATTATCAATTAGAATTAGAAGGTATCCTTTTGTTAAGGCATCTTGGCAATGTCAATCAAATTTAAACATACATGTGATTTTAACCCTGAAATTCATCTATTAGAATGTATTAGGTAAATAGCCATCCATATGAATGCATCAATATATGGACAATGATATTTTTTAAATATTACAGGTAATGGTAAATAATCTAAATTGAATCAACTGAAATGTTAGCCAGTGGGGAACTGTTTATTCAAGCTACCTAATTCCACAACAACATACCATGCAGCCACTGAACGAAGAATGAGGTAGAACTTAAGACATGACATAAAAATAAAGTACTTAATAAGTTTAAAGCAAAATGCCCAAAGACAGAGTATAATTCTTTTTGCATACATTGTAATATGTGTGTCTCTCTCTGTATATATACAGATATAGGAAATAAGATACCTGTGGACAAATTATTACCTTTTCTAGACAGAAAATAATGCATAAAACTTAGTGTGAAGAAATAAAAAATTTTATAGAATCCCCATGTGGTTTATCAATCTGTGTATAGTTCGAAAAGAAAATGTTTCTCTCCCTCCCTGCCCCACACACAACTCTTTCTCTCCTACTCTCACATACAGACCAACTGACAAGAAATGTGTTACAAATAAGCAAAATCCTCCCAATGCCAGCCAATCTATTACTTTGGAGCATTTAAATCACAAAGAGTAACATGCCTCTCAGCAAATAATTATTCAGGTAGAAGAATTGAGTCCTCAGAATCAGGGAGAAGGGAAGAAGCATTTCCAGAATTCACTGAAATGAAGCTTCCAAAACACCAAGTGGCCAGCTGAGGCACCCAGCAGCTGGACACCTATTAGCCATTTTCATGTAAATTATGAATCCAGTAAGCAAGTCAAAAATAGTGGCAACCCCTTATGTTACAGCTACAGTCACTAATCAAAGGCTTGCCTTCACCTGGGCTCAGTGGGAAGCACACTTTATTCCTTTATTGGCCTTTACTTTCAAGCTAACAGAACACAATTAACCAAGAAGCACAATTAACCAAGAAAAGCCATCGAACAATAAGCTATTCACGAAATGTCATACCAATGTATTTCACTCTTGGCTCCCTCTATAGCAGATGATTTTAAAGGCTTTTTATTAAGAAGAATGAAGATAAAACAACCATCTGCTTTCCTTCTCTTTATACTCCTGCCTCTTTGAACACTCCTTAGATTTCTCGGCTTTCTTTTCCTCTGATAATCAAGCGAGTATGGAGAAGACTCAAACCTAGTCAGCATGTCCCCTATGCATGTAGAATCCAAACTGCTTTTCTCTTGAAGTCCAAGTTCTTCTCCGGACCCCCCCCCCCAACCCCCGCCGCCCCTGAATCTCTTCAGGAGTCTCCATCCTTGTGAATGGCTACAGACAGCAACATCTTGCCAAATAAGGAGATGAGCAAAAAGATCTTTTCAAGAATTTTGATGCGAAGTACTGCAGCCTTTCTGAATACACTACTAGAGATTTCTCTTGAGGCACACTGAATGGATATTAAAGTATTTTCTCAATAACCAATTTTTAGCTAAAATGACCCTAGACAGCCCCATCACCAGGCCTTCAGAAAAGATGTTTCCTAATCACCAATAAGCTGTGTTGGAATCAATAGTCCATCTTCATTCACCTTCGATTAGATTCAAAATATATCCATATGAAATACTGAAGCTTAACTCCATTCCTTAAAAAATAAAAGACAACATTTTCTGTTGGTTGTACCCACTTTTTTTCTGCATTCTTGTCCCTGTTCCCCTTGAGATGTCTCTAATTTCTTTTATTAAGACCTTCTCAGGCCTTTCTATAATATGCAAAAAGGGTATATTTACATCACACTCCCACTGCACAAATCAGTACGACATAAGTAAATTATTCCAAAAACTTTCTCAGAGTCTGGCTCCTTGGCTAAAAACCATGTGTATCACAGTTTTTACAAAAACACATACCACTTCCTCAATAGAAGAGGGCTGCTCCATCTGTGTGGTTCTCTTCAACTATTGTACAGCATGGGAACACATATTTATGAATCATTTGTCCAACAGACCTCACTGGATCTCTAACACCTGCTGTGGAAAACATATCTTCAGGCATATGATGAAAATATTTCAAAACTCTTAAGAAACCAAAACAAAGCAGCTCTTTTTAAGTTTGACAGAGCAAAATAATAAATTTAGTTAAAACATATTCCCCAGCCAGACTGCAAAATTATATATATACACACACACATATATATATATATATATATATATATCTTCTAAAAGATGATAGTGGAAAGACCCTAACAAGAAAAGGAGCAAGCACTGGCGATCACAATGTTCTATGTTCTACTACTCTTGAGTAACGTAACTATCCCATTTTACCTTCCTCTTTCTTCCTTCAGTGCCTTCCCATTAATTTTCAAACCCATATTTATACTGAAAAAAAAACTTTTTTCTTAATATTTTGCCTTTGTGTATCCCTCAGGCTACTGTTTATTCTAAAAGTATCATAAACACACCTAGTATTAAAGGATTGTACAAATAACCAAAAAATAATCCCCCTGTTGTAATCACACACTCTGTCATGAGAAGATGGCTAGTCCAAATAGTATCAATCTACACAACTCTCTTGTGCCCTGAGATGTTTTAGTTCATTCACATCACTTGCTTTTTCATGACAGCATTACCCACTCAATGCTGAACTAGCTAGTCATTTCACGGACAGCTATCTGACTGATTTGTAGATAGAGCACTAAACAATGGGGTTGCCTGCTGGCTCCCCCTTGCATTTTCCCCTGCATTGATCAAATAATCCTGAATCACTGTGCAGCAGCTTCTTTCTCACCTATTGACTCCATGCTCATTTTCTTCTCTCCAGACTCTATTTCATTTCCTCTTTATCGGACTCAGCCTCGTTTTCACTTTATCATAGGTAGCAAGTCAATTTCTAGTCATGGGGTTATCAGTGAAGATTATCAGCATGGACATCTGTCTCCCAAGCCAAGGGGGAAAAAAAAGCACTGGATAACTAGATGTACAGAGATTTCACATCACACACACACACACACACACACACACACACACACACACACACCCCAATGCATGCACAGGCCCACATTCCCTACTACCTAAACAAATCTGTCAGCTGTCACTCTGGGCCTTTGCTAGCTATTCCACTTTGATTGCCAATGGCCTCTAGGTCAAAGGGTACAAGAGCAGGAACAGGGAAAAAGTAATAAATAAGTTCTTCTGACAACAGTGATTTTTTTTTATCACCACCAGTAGTGTGATTGCTAAATACATAAAATAATAACAGCTTAATTCTTCTGACTCTCTATGGAGTACACTTTAAAACATTTTAAGCTTCTCAGAAAATCTAGTATTTTCTTTTCTTTGAAGCAGGAAAACAAAGGAGAGAATTAGTTCCCCCTACTATTTGGAATTTAAAGTCGTTTGTAAGTGCTAAAACTCTATGGAAGCATTTGCTGGTAATGTTTGAAATGGAGGCAGAATGATATGATACTGCTGTCTTAAAATTTGTAAATGTTTCTACGTAGTCCATGACTACATCTCTGTAATGCTAAAAGTGAGATGACTAAAATGAGAGATTGTGTTGTTATTTCCTTGCTTGGAATTAACATCAATACCATTATGAGTTATCTAAAAGAGGCATTACAGAATAAATTTCCAAATGTAGAAATAAGCTACATATCTCTTTTGGAAATATAACCCCATTCAAATGAATGGGAGTACCACTGGCAACTAGTGGGAAGAAGTCAAGGATGCTGATAAACATTCAACTCTGAAAGAGACAAGCCCTCACTCCCAGCCAAGAAATTATCCAGCCCCAAATCCCAATGAAGCCAAGACTGAGGATTGCTCTTCTGTCATGAGACCACAAGCAAAATGTTGCAACCTCTTTGTGGTAAAAGGCAAAATAAGAAAATACAAAGTTCACAAAATTATATGAGGGTGAGTTCTATGCTACTGGTAGTGACTTAGAAGAGTGTCCTAGAACTTTAGAGCTTCAAAGGATTGGAGCAGTTCTCAATGGGAAGTCTACTTCATAAAGACCCTGAGGATGTGATGGAGTGACAAAGGTGTGCGTCTCCTGTTTGAAATGCCTAACCAGCAGTGTTGGCGCTCCAGTGTGGTAAACAATAAGTAAGCTTGATTTTTAGTGACTGACACAATCCTAGACTCTTCTAGGACAAACTGAGGACTATTATCTGAAAGGTTCAATTTAATGAGACCTGGGTAGTTCAGCTTGGAAGCAGAGGGTGAGAAAGGACCTTACTTAGGTTAATATTATAATTTAAAAAAATAGAAAGGAACATGTATTTATTCACCAAATATGGCTTTTAAAAGAATTAAGAGAAATCCTTGGAACATGAAAGCAATAAACTGAAGAGCAAGTCATTTATACATCTTTCATTTGTTGGGCAAATCTATGAAATTTGTTACTGTCAAGAGAAAACTTAGAATTTACACGCAGCTTGCATAGATTTGACACAAAGTTAAGGAAGAGAAATTTTTGCCGGTCTCTAAATGAATCCAAGCTATTGAGAAGGTGAATCAGCAGATTTGGTTGATTCTAGAAAGGAATCAACTAAAAGGAAGTCTAGTGACCCATAAAACTGTTACAAAGATGAAAATGTAGAAAGATGAAAACGTGACCTACTACTTGTTAATAACCCAAATGTTCATTGGAGCTGAGTGGATCATGCACTGGCCAATCATGCATGGGCACTGTTGTCACTTCACACCGTGATCACTTCTTCCGTGGCCGTACCTCAGTTGGTATGAGAGAACTTGTGTCAGGGTTCCACGCAGCGTAGGTTATTTCTCACTGACACTAAGAGCCCAGCTCAGGTCACTAGCAACTCTGCTCTGCTACGTTGCCGTCCTGGGATACTCTAAGAACTCAAAGCTTAGAATCTTGCTGTTTTTGCTGTTGCAAAGGGAAAGAGCTAGAGAGGGTCTCAACCCAACTATTAAATAAATACTCTAAACAGCGACCCTGGTGATTCCACTCAAAATGCATTAGTCAGTAGTCACCTGTCTCTACCCAACAACGTCAGAATGACCGCAGCAACAATTGCTCTCATGTCTTTGATTCCCTTCTGTCCTTGAAGCCCATTCATCTCACGCTATTCTATTTGTGTGTGTGTGTGTGTGTGTGAGAGAGAGAGAGAGAGAGAGAGACAGAGAGAGAGACAGAGACAGAGACAGAGGGACAGAGAGAGACAGAGAGAGAGGGAAAGCACTCTGTCCCTTTGTTCTGTGACACTTACTTCTGCATTTACATGAGTGAAGGCCAACCTGGCAGAAGTAAGTTGTTTAACACAAATCAGTCAAATGTCAGTACTGAACAATTTTCAACTTCTAGAGGCTAAGTCTTGTCCCTTCAAGAGTCCTAAAGTGGACAAGTGACTAAACCTAAAAATTCTATTAAACTGTGCATGGTGGATGTTCAAAACTATGATCAATTTCTATCTAAGAATGTGAATTTTAAGTTATTCACATTCTCGCCCTACACGTCCCTTCAAGCCACTACTTGAGTATTGCCTTGCTAGGTCAGATCAATAAGTCCTAGCCAACTTTCTTGGATTTGCAATCAGAAGTGCAGAGCATCGCAATGGTATGGCGAGAATACATTGCATGAGGAGGGAGCACTGACGTTTAAAGCACCAAGAAGCATACAGGGGAAGAGAGCCTAAAGTGACTGTGTCAGATTGATATTGGGTCTCCCCAGCCACCTGTGAGGGGGCTCAGAGCAGAGATGAGAAAATTGTAAAAGACCAGTTTATATTTGTGGAAATGATGTCCGTGATAGCCACTGGCAATCTACAGCCAGCACCTTGGTGCTGGGCAGAAATATTGAAAGCTGCCCAGAGGCTGAGCTAAATTGCACCCTTGATGCACCCAGAAGCAGCGGTTCCTATCATTAATCTAGGTGATTTTATCTTCCCCTCTGACTCCAGCTTCTCGCTACACCTTTGCTTTCTATAATTCTGTCCATTTTTCTCAACAAAAAACGAACGTAAAAATGAGGAAACGCAAACCGCAATAGTAAGTCTATTAAGTTACCTCAGGAACCAGCTTACACATGGTTAGAAAGAAAATGAATTGTTTCCTAACATAAATTTATTATTTTTATTATAATTAGATAGGTAGGTAGGTAGGCAAGCAGTCAGTGGACTCAGACAGACCTACAATAAATACACATCCAAACAATGTTAAAATATGTGGCAAAGATCTCTGGGGGCTGTCTTTTTAGCCACGCAGAATTTTTTTTCTTTTTCTTTTTTTTTTTTTAAATTTTTTTATTTTGCCAGTCCCGGGGCTTGAACTCAAGGCCTGAGCACTGTCCCTGGCTTCTTTTTGCTCAAGGCTAGCACTCTACCACTTGAGCCACAGCGCCACTTCTGGCCGTTTTCTATATATGTGGTGCTGAGGAATCGAACCCAGGGCTTCATGTATACAAGGCGAGCACGCTTGCCACTAGGCCATATTCCCAGCCCCAGAAATTTCTTCATATGATGCAATCTCATTTGCTGATTCTCTCTTTAATTTGCTGAGCTGGTAGAACTTTACTCAGAAAGTTTCTGCCTGTGCTAAGGTATAATGTTTCTCCTACTCCCTCCTGTAAGAGATCCATGGTTTCAAGTCTTACATAGAAGTATTTCATCCACTTTCAATTGATAATAATACAGGGTGACAAAATGAAATCTAGCTTCAGTTTTCTGCATGCAGATATCTAATTTTCCCAACACTATTTGTGGAAGAGGCTCTCTTTTCTCCATCCTATATTTTTGGTTCCCTTATAAAATATCGGGCTGCAGATCTGCGAATTGGGGGGGAGGTGCTGCTATTCTTTTCCATTGGTCCTTTGGCCTGTTTGGGGGGCTAATATAAAGCTGTTTGAGATAATATAGCTCTGCAGCACAGTTCGAAGTCAGGAATTGTTATACTTACAGCATTACATTTTTGCCCAAGATTGCTTTTGCAACTGTGTCCTTTTGTAGTTCTGGGAGAAAATTTTTGTCAAGCTATGCATCAGAAAATGGCCTAACATACAGAATAAACAAAGAGCTTAAGAAACTAAACCCTCAAAGAATCAATAACCCAATTAAAACAATACTATAGATTTCTCACCTTTAAAAATAAAAATGCTCTCAGGTGCCTGTGATTCAACCTGTAATCTTAGCTACTCAAGAGAATGAGGTCTGAGGATCTGGGTTCCAAGCCAGGCTGAACAAGAAAGTCCATGAGACTCTTACCCATATAACTATCAAAAAGCTAAATTCCAAGTAGCAAAAACCACAGAAAGATTCCTAGCTCCGCACTTCATAGTTAAATTACACACACACACACACACACACACACACACACACACACACACACATCAACTATACTAAATATACTAAATATGTATATGGACACTTGAAGCAAAAGACTAATATTGCCACACTAAATAGAAAAGCAAGACACAACTTTATTCTGTGTATGAGTCACTAGGTTTCACCCACCGATTAAATAAAATAAAAAGATAAAAACAAAGTTTTCTTTCAATAATATCCATCAATATATGAAGGTTTTCTTTTGAGTGTTTGGGGGTTTGTCTTTTGCTTTAGAGATTTCAACTCAGATCTCACATTTGCTATTATTTAAGTCATGCCCCTTCAATTTTTTGTTTTGTTTTGGTTTGTTTCAGATATGGTCTAGATCCTTTGTCTGGCCCAGCCTTAGACCATAATCCTCCTACTTCTTATATCCCTATCTTTTGAGATAGCTGGGATTGTAGTCATGAGTCACCAAATGCAGGTTCTATTTTTGAGATAGACTCTTTACTAGCTTACTTGTACCATCAAGGCAAATGTAGATAACACAATCCGCTATTTCAACCTGCCACATGTCTAAAATTACAGGTGCATGTAACCACAACTGGTGATTTATAAGACCTACTTTATTAGATATTATATTCTTAGAAATTTTCAAATTCTGACTCAGTATTACAAATTAGCATTAATTATCAGCTCATTTGTAAACTTAGCATACTTTCTGCACATACATCTTTTGATGTTTGGGGGTTGCTTAGTTGTTTAATCTTTTGTCAGGGGTGGGGCTTGAACTTGGGGCATGGTTGCTCTCCTTGAGCTTCTTTTGCTCAAAGCTAGCTAGCACTCTACCACTCGAGCCATTGTGCCATTTCAGGTTTTCTGGTGGTTAATTGGAGATCAGAGTCCCATGGGCTTTTCTACCTGAGCTGACTTGGAACTGCTATACACAGATCTCAGCCTCCTGAGTAGCTAGGATTGTAGGCGTGAGCCACGGGTGCCGGGCTCCTTTTTGATGTTTTTAAGGAAACTGAGTAAAATAAATATAGATTCTTATTGGAAAAATATTTTGAAAACAATAAAAGATTTTTCCTATGTCCATTGGCTCATACCTGTAATTCCAGTTACTTGAAATGCAGAATTGGCCTCAGTTTGAGGCCAATCAATACATCTGGTGATGGTGGTCCAGTCTACCCGAGCAAAAACCATGAGACACTGTCAAAGAAATAACAAACACAAGGGGATAGGGACATAGAGTCCTTGCCTAGCAAGCATCAGGCCCTAATTACCTTGGAACCACCAAAAGGTTTTGGAAAGAAATATACACGTCTATCTTTACTGCACAAAAGGCAAAAAAAAAATTACAATTCAATTGCACATCTATCTACTAGCCAATCTGTCATATCTATCTCCCTGCCTGTCTGTCTGTCTGTCTATCATCTGTCAGTACTAGACAACACAGCGTCTTTTAGGTTTTATCAAAACTAAAATCAGGGCAATTGAGAAACTGTTCAAGGTGCAGGGAGAGGGGAGTTTTGAAAGCTGTAAAACATAAAATGTAGTAGCATAATGTATATCCATTTTGCTAAGAAAGGATTAGTTTTTGTTTCTAGCAAGTCAGAAAAAAAGCCAACAAAAATAGCAGCCTGTCAAATACTAGAAATGATTGATTTACCATTGAGCAATCTTGGAGATCAAACAAATCACTACAGAATGTCTTTAATAATGAATACAGACATTGTCTTCAGATACTGAATAAACATTTTCAAATTCAATAGCATAGCATGCACAAATTATATACAGATTTAAATGTATCTTTTCAAGAAAAATCTAGAATTTATCTAACACTGTATACTCACTTTTTATTCTCAATTGGGAAAGTAAGAGAAATAAAGAGAGGAAAGAGATAATTTATTCAACCAGTCTGTACATTATTCTTATCAAGTTTATAATCAAAGACTGTAGCATTCAGAATAAAAATACATTTGCTATAGAACTTAAAATTTAGATTCAGGAATGTCACGTCATTCATTTTAGGGCATTATAACAGAAACTGTTCATGGAAAACCTGTTAAAAACTGCCTAAGTGATGTCTTACACCTTCAAATTCATGTGTGTAATTAAAATATAAATAAAAACTGGGATTGCTTCAGTGTATAAAGATTAATGTTGCAGTAGGAAACTTCCCAGGAGGAACCAGAATGCAAAACCCTTGGTGGATTCCAATCCCTCCACAAACTTTAGCATATCTCATATACATTGTTTGTGTCACATCAAACTCTATGCTAAAATCATAACTTTGAATGATATAATATTAGGAGATGGATAGTGTTTCTAAGTTGTAAATAAGTCGTTAATAAATGAGACTGCAGAGAACTTTCTGTTCTTATTTCTACTCAATAAATAGTTCATCTATCTGCAACAAGAAGAAGGGCCCTCAGGAGTAGCAGATCTCACTGGTATCCAGACTTCAGATTTTTGGACTTTATAACTATAAAATAAACTCTTGTTTCTAAGACATCTATGCTCTGATACTCTGTTCTCACAGCCTGAACTGACATATCTCACATTGATTATAGTTGATTGGCAACACTATAATCAAAATCCACATCATAAATTATTGGTACTAATACTTGTCAAAGTTCTATTTCAGTTTTTAACCTGTAAAAGTTCCAGCTCACAGCCACCGTTTAAGTGTGCCTTTACTAGTCTTCTTTGAATAAAACATTTTACTAAAACAGTGACTAGTGACTCTGCTTAGAGCAGTCAAATTCTCCAGCAAAATGATGGCTTCCAGTCCTTAGATGACACTCTTTCTCCCTGTACTCATTCTCTTTGGCCATATTCTATCTCAGGGCTTCTTTTAAAGATCTGTCGTATACTCTCTTCTGTGTATAGCAGGGTATTACCTTAAACTCTCTCGTTATAAAATAACATAGAATGGACTCACACAAATTTCAGAATGTACTTAAAAAATAAGAAAAAAAGAAACTTTTATTGGCCAAAAAATTCGAAGCGTATTGAAACAGTGATGCCAACATTAGGAAATTATAATGGCATATGCTACACTTGAATTGTTCTAAAGTGTGTAGATACTAATTATTGGATAGTAGAAAATGCTTTTTTAAATGTTAGTTAATAATTCATCCAACTGAAGGGTTTTGACATATTACTTTCTCCAGCAGCACATAGAAATCTCTCTGAATACTGAATTTATCTTAGATTCTTTGGAAATTAATCTCAAGAGGAATACTATAAAGTAGATGACTTGTCAGCGTATTCCATAACATGTGAATTCTTATTATATCAGAGAAGATAGTCTAGTACTTGAAACTACTAGTGTGGACAAGTTGATTCTCTGTCACCAGCAATTATTTTCAAGTCTGCATTGAGCAATTCTGCTCAAAAATTCAGTTGAGACCAAGGAATCTAAGTAAGTTCGTAAATCTTTAAAATCTATTACCTGCCCTTCTAACTCTTTTTCTGGTCTGTTTAACCATGAAACTGACATTTGATATCCTAGGAGCATTTAAACCACAGGTATTTAATGTGCTATTAAAATGTTTTAGCATATGAGAAAAATGTTATCCAAGTCCACGTCTAAAATATTAAGTTTTTAATAATTCCTGACAGAGGAAGCTCATGTCTTCTACAACTAATTATGAAATGATGGTAGATTAACTTTTAAGGTTGCAAGTGGGTACAAACACAGACCCTTCACAGTTCTTGCCTTTTGCACAACCGGGGCCATGATAGAACAATTACCCTTCTAATTATACAGTCCTATAAGTCTACTTCAACCAAGTGATGTGTAACCTAGCTGTTCTCTAGCATGGAGAATCATTACTGGCGATATCATTACTGATGGGAATCTAAACCAACTGGGTTCAAATACCCACTCTACCATTTATAATCTGTATGATTTGGAAAAGCTTTTTTTTTTTTAAGTCTAGACTCTTCAGTATGCAAGATAGGAATTAGTAATCACCTTTCAAAATAAATGCAAAGATGAGTTGATGAGGCCAGGGAGTGCTGAAGTGTGAGACTGCCATTTTAAGCCTGCAGTGATCAGCAGCGGGGAGCTCTTGGAAACGGTTAGTCACATGTGAAGAGAGGTGAGCTGAGGAGACCTCTGGAGAAGAGGGCAAAGGTGTTCCCGGCAAGAAGGCAGCCCGAAGCTGCAAGGGTCAAGGCAATTCAATCTTTGATGGCGACAGAGCCCACATGGATAACAGTGAGAACAGTGAGAACAGTGAGAGCTGAGAATCAAGAGGGCAAATGGGCCACTGAAGTTAAACCTTTTTGAATGAGTTCTAAGTCACACACAATGACATGCTTGTTTGTTTGTTTCTTTCTTTTTCTATCAGTGATTTCAAACATTAGGGAAGGGTTTTGTCTGAAGGAGAAACATAAAATGAGCCATGTTTCAGTAGGATTGCCCTGACTGTTGATGAGTGGGAGGATGAGCAGGCATTTTGGTGGATCATTTCTAGAACTTAGGGGAGAGCAGGTGATGTTCAGTGTCAGTAATGAACAGGTCAGATTCCAGACAAATAGATGGGAAAGGTGAGGTGCTCTGTAGTGAAGCTGGATTTAGGATAACAGAGAAAGAGAAGAGTTGTAGATTAAATCAACGTTTGGGAACAAGGGTAGAAGTTTATCTGAGGTGCTGATTTGAGCCCAAGTAGAGCTCAAGGTACTTTGAATTTGTAAAATGGGAATATGTAAAGTTATGTAAAGTATGAGGGATAGGTTATCAAGTGTGTAAGAGTAGAGGATGAGTACTTAAGTATTTAATCAGTTCTCCTGAGACACTCAGTATCATCTCAACCAAGTCATTGAATTTACTGTAGTGGCCAATGGAAACCTCTTGTTGACAGACATTCAGATTTACCCCTACAGATTAACAAAAGCTTAATTATAAAGATAATTCCTTTAAATAGTTTAAAGGCATCCAATAGCTTCACAAGTTGTTTGACTTTGATGAAGCTAGTAGACTGGTACTCAGATACAAAAGCTTAATAAACTTCCTAGGAAAAATTAGTCCAAGTTTTGTAATTATGTTGGATGTTTTAATGAAGACTATACATACACATACACACAGGGAAAGAAAAGCTACTGTCAATTTCAATTTTATTCTTCGTCTTTGGTTAAAACTAGTTCCCTTCTGTACTGCAGACAGGAAGAATGCAAGTTCAAGGTCAGGCTGGACAAGAGTAGTGATGAAAAACTGTCTCAAAACCCAAGTGAAAACAAAAAGATCAAGTTGTAGAATGCTTATCCACTATGCTCTTGGCCCTAGGTTCAATCTCAAGCACTTGCTCTCTAATATATTCAGATGGAAGTGAATTCAGACTTCAAATGTGTTTATTTTTACATTCATTATACAAGCTTTAAAGGAAAATTTGGCATCCAAGAAGTGCGTTTTATCTAGGATGGGAAAATAAAAAATATTTCTAAAAAAGAAAAGAAAAACAAAATTAATTTTAAGGTAGAAAGATTATTTGCCTTATGTCTAAACTTGTGAAGACTTCCAGGTCTTATCTCTCTTAATAATTTGCTTCAGATTACTAAAAATCAGTTCTGAAGAAAATAATTTATAAAACTCACTTCAATTTTTCCAAGTTTAGCAATAATGTTTAGGTGCATTTAATTTAAATGTTAATACCTATTGACATCAAGTTTTGATATCTAAATCTCAAGAAAAAATTAATTTTGCA
The DNA here is from genome assembly GCF_023159225.1 of Perognathus longimembris pacificus. NCBI lineage: Eukaryota > Metazoa > Chordata > Mammalia > Rodentia > Heteromyidae > Perognathus > Perognathus longimembris. The sequence goes on from NC_063182.1 coordinate 33,144,686, forward strand.
TAAGAAAAGCCCCTAGAAAAGGCAAGATGTGGTCATTGAACAAGGAAAATAGAGCTAGAAGATCGAATGTTGCATTCAAATTACAAGCATGATATGAGCATCTATGTAATTAGCAATGTTTCAATACTACTTACTCATAAAAATAGAACTCATTTATTCTGTCATCTGCTCAATGTAACAGTAAATCTGAAGAATTGCTCTAGCATGGAATGTTTTCTAAATCCTATAAGGTCTAGAGAGAAATACATAGATCACCTCATTCTCAAACTCAAATTCTCCCCACATAAAATCAAGTAAGTATATATATAAATCATGAGTCAATTTTCCTGGAGAGAATATGAAAGGGAGGAAACTCAGGGTGGAGGAGAGAATTGGGGGTATAAGTGGATGATCTTGTTGAATACATGAAAGCTTTTTCCAGTCCTGGTTATAGTGAGTCATTCCAGCTGCAGAGGACCATAATGAACTTGAACAGGGAGTCAACCAGCCTGACTCATAAGTCACAAAGGCAAGTATCCACCATTTCTATGGATTTTCAAGCACAATAAGCACTCTTTAATGTGCATATTAGCTAAAAGAAAGAAATACACAAATACAAAGGCACTGGGTAGAGAGCATAAAGAGAACCATCAATAATTTTGCATTAGTAAATGATTTCTGCATGTTAATGGTTCAGAAAACTCTATTCCTAACAAAATACAAGGAAATATGATACTTTAAGTATTTCATTTGGGTAAAAGTAAAAGCCATTAACATTTAGGAAACATGAGTGTTAAAATTTCACAGGGATGTTGTGAGAATATAATTCTCAAGTTTGGGGAGGAATTGGTTCGCCAAATAATTTTATAGAACACAGAAATGGAAAGACAAACTCTCCAAGTTATATGACAATAAGAATTTTTTTTTTTTTTGCCAGTCCTGGGCCTTGGACTCAGGGCCTGAGCACTGTCCCTGGCTTCTTCCCGCTCAAGGCTAGCACTCTGCCACTTGAGCCACAGAGCCGCTTCTGGCCATTTTCTGTATATGTGGTGCTGGGGAATCGAACCTAGGGCCTCGTGTATCCGAGGCAGGCACTCTTGCCACTAGGCTATATCCCCAGCCCGCCAATAAGAATTTTAATCTAAGGGAACAATACTTCGAATGTTTGATAGACAGCAGAAATGTATACTAGAAAGCAAAAAAAAAAAAGTGAAAGATGCTTAAATGTTGATTTTTGCTGAAAAACAGTAACTCCTACTTGGCCCTCAAAATTAACTGGTAGAAAGATAAAAGAAGGCATCCAAGACTCCACCAGTTTGCATCTATATGTTTTTCTCTGAGCCATTCTCTCTTGCAGTCACTTTATAGCCATCATGGAATCAAAAAAAGAGCACGCAACCTTGTCAGACATCCACCTGAACAGTACTGAGCCCTCTCTGAACATACATATGACTGGCAGACTTTCTCACTGTATGACTCTAAATCTCCACCTTTAACTTAAGGCAAATGTCCTATCTTTACCCTAGCCAGGTCAGTTGAAAATGTCTGAAGATCTATTGGTGTCCTCTTCCCATGGAAGCCACAAAACAAATCTCCTTTTTCCCCCTTTATTTGATCTATGGGGTTGAGTGGCTAGGCCTGATAGGTGGAACTTCTAGAAGTTTGGCCTCAAGTCTAGAAATCTGTTTGATGATCAAAAATAAAGTATGAGAAAGTTCTTGCAGAAGTCGAGGTTTTTCCGAACGGAAATGTTAGAATTTTCTTCTAAGTTGAAAGGACTCTTGGTTATGCAAGCTGACACAGAAAGAATGGGGCCCTGCTGCCCAGTGTTCAAGACCAAATGAGGAGCATGAGTTAGTGAGGTTCGAAAATAGACACTAATCTGAAACATGCCTTTTTTTTGCCATGAAAGTCTATGTTTAACACACGTCTTTCTCTTTGGGTTCATTACACACCTATTTTTGTGAGATTTTTGTATTGAAAGTCTTTAACTAAGTCTAATAATTAGAAACTTACAAAAGAAAAAATCCCAGACAAGCTTTTCATATTATATTAACTGCATACTTTAAAACTATTATTCATAATATTCATAGGTGAGAAGCTATAAATATCTAGTAATTTGTTCACAGCATATAACAACATTAGATATTTTTCATGTCTCTTACTATGTGCTGAAATACATAAAGCTATGTCAGATGCAATGTTTCCACCCGTATTATTTAGTGTACAGAAAAATGTAATTGCAAACTATCTAATTTACATTTTCCTTTTTTGTCACTTTCTTTTTAACAAATTTTATTATTAAGGTGATATACAGTGGGGTTAAAGTTACATGCATAAGGTAGTGAGCACATTTCTTGTCATACTTGTTTTCTTTTCACTCTTCACAGGTGAATTTTGCCAAAATTGAAACTATAGATACCAAGGTAAGAGCCATTTTTCAGAACAATGCCTATCAAAGAAGAATACCCTAATTCGGTCTCTGTACTTTTATCTAAGGAATGAAGTCTCATGTGTCCTTGTCTAAAGAACTGTAGCACTTAAGAGTGTTGGAAAATATCAGTACACACCCACACCTACACACACATGCACACATACAAGGATAAATATATCCTTGAAGACGATTAGATTCACAATCTTTCAGATCTATAGTCCACTGACTTAGACGTTACTTCCTTCTTTAAAAGATAATGGTGTAGTATTTCTACTTCTAAGTATAAAATATTAACTTGTACCACATTTACTCACACATTGTAACCATGAAACTGAACAAGATACATGAGATAACTATTATCTGACACTGGACAATAGATAATATACAACGATAATCTGTGAAAGGAAGGAAACACAGAAATGAGTTCCTGTCCTCCTAGACTCTGTCTAGAAGAAATTTGCTGAAGCAAAAGGAAATAGAGAACATCAGAATCATGGCAAGCCCCCATCACAGGGGATTTAAGACTGAGAGCTTAAGACTGCTGGAACAGCTAAAATGAGAAGGGACCTGGGGAGGAGAAAAGTCCCAGAAACCTGTGTAGGGTTCTTAAATCAATGACTAGAGCTCAAATGTGGTGTGACTTGAAGAGACTAGAGAAGAGAGGTACTGATAGGATCGGGAGTAAAGACAAGTTAATAGAGGTTACACAGTCTATGGAAACCCTAAAATTTTATCTCAGCCAGGTACAAAAGAATTCATGAAAGACCATATGCCTTCGCCTAACATACTAGAATAATCTGTATCTTAAGAGTAAGATAACTCTAGGCTGGAAATGTGGCCCAGTGGTATCACTATAGCCATGCATGGTCCTGAGTTCGAATCTTGAGTACTGCCCCCCCCATACACAACAAAAAGTGGAAGATGCTTCACCAAAACTTAAATCAAGTACTGCAGCATTGTTAAAGACGTATTCTAAATCAATAAAGCAGTGAGTGAACAGAAAAATAATTTTAAAAACACTCTAGGACATCCCAATTTGATTTTTTAATGTCAAATAATAGACATAAGAAGTTAACTAAACCCAGATTAAATATAAACAAAGCCAAAACCACACCAAACCTGATCACAAGAATGTAACCCAAAAGTAAATAAGGCAGGCAAAGAAATAAATGATCATCAAAACAGAATCAATACATGAATACAGAAAATCACAACTTCTCTTCAGGAAGAAGTCAACATACTAAATACATGAGTAAATATGAGCAGTTATTTCCTTTTCTCCTCTCAATTTCTCTTTAAAACCAAGTGAATTATTAACACAAAATATGATTGTGTGGTGCTATGTAACCAATGCAAAATGAAAATATTTGACAAATTACAATAAGGCATTTTTGTTGGGTACTTACACTTACGATGTACAAAATGCAAGTTGTGGATTGATAAAGTATTAATTCTAATTAGACTCTAAAGGGATTAAATTTGCATATTGTACTCAATAGAACAACCATTAAAAATAATGGCATAAGGAAGTGAAGCCAAAAAGCCATGAGAGAAAATAAACAAGGCACTAAAAACATCTAATGAAACCAAAAGTCAGCATCAAAGTATAGGAAAAAAAAAAGAGGAAAAACCTAAATGATACAGGAAAGGATAAAGCAAGATAGCAGGCTTTACCAATAACTACATTGAAAGTCAACTGGCATTTAAATGAACGAGAAGACCCTTTATAGGCTGACAAAGCAAAATTCAGTGATCACACTCAAGATGGGCACATTACAAATAGACTGGAAGCACAAAGAGGTAAATATATACTATACAAGCAGTATCTGTTTAAAAAAACTTTTGTGACAATATTCATATAAAAGAAGCTATTATTTGAGACAAGGAATATTACCTGAAATAAAGGGAGGTTTTATAGAACAATAAAAGGGTCAATTCGTCAGAATGCATAACAAACATATATATGTATATATATATATACACATATGTATGTGTATGTATATGTATATGTATGTATATGTATATATATACATATATATATATACCTGATAAGAAAGCATCAAAATATATGAAGCAAAAATTATGGGACTAGAGGAAGAAAGAGAAAAACCTATAATCATCACTGGAGAGCTGGAACCCACCTCTTGCAAGGGTACTAACAGGACACAGGTAAGAAACTGTACAATTATAGAAAATGTGAGAAACATTATCAACTATTCTGATCTGACCTGACATTAATACAAAACTGCAAGAAATACATTCTTTTCAAGTACAAATAAAAAAGCTTAACCATGTAAGCTTATTTCTTGTCCATACAATAGATCTGATTACATATTCTCAAGTATTTAGAAGTTAAACAACAGGTTTATAAATAAATAGTAGGTAGAAAAAAATATCACAAGAGAATTTCAGCAGAGTAATAATGCAAAGAAATTGCATGAAGACCGAGTCGTATCATATTCAGACTATGGGAAACCAACAACAAATAGAAAATCATAAAAGAAGCACATGGCTAGAGGGATCATATTTCCTAGATAGAAATAGCATGAAAATTCGAACAGAATTATAGGAGGAAAATATTCAACAAGAGGGAAGAAGAGCAATATAAAGAAACAAATATTCGGCTCTTCTATGTCTTATTTTGAATGGTCAGCAAGTCCCAGCCAGGACTGTAAGGCAAGAAAAATAAACAAAAGGCATAACTACTAAAAACGAAGAATTAAAATCCCCACAAATAACACAATTTTGTTCATAGGAAATCCTATCAAATCTTTAAAAACTTTACTAGGTTTAGAAAATAAATTTTTAAGTTTGTAAGAAACAAGGAAACTCAAAAGTCTTCTTCTACACTGACAGACTATTGAAAAATCAAAATGAACCCTGAACTACACCATCAACAAAAAGTCAAAATGGAACATAAATCACAAAATCAAGCAAAGGCACCAATATACAGGAGACTGAAATCCAAAGGATTATAGTGTAAGCCAGTCTAGGCTGGAGGCATGGCTCAAGTAATAAAGTGCCAATTAAACAAAAAATCCAAGCAAGTATGATGTATGAATGTGAATGAATGTGAATATGTATGTACATATATGAATACATATATATAATGTACACATTACATAATATAGTATATAAAATAGTATAGAGAGAGTATATGATTTATATGTATTCATAATTTTTCTGAAAGAAAAATATAGTGACTTTGATTTGGGCCAAGTATTATAGACAGTAAATGTGGCATCTTGATGAAACAAGATACTGATGTCATCAACATCAAAACATTTTATTCCTAAAGAGAAAGACCTCTTTAAAACAATGAAAATTCAATCCGGAAATAGAGAGAACATTTGTAACACAGATATCTCATATTATGGGAAAATTACTAGCTACCACACTTTAAAGTAAAAAGTATAATGCTAAAACTATCAGAAATTACACACTAATTATTGTAACTGTAAATAATGGAATATTTTCTCATGTTCCATTAATGATGGATTAAATTATAAATTATTACTAAATGCAATGAAATATCCTGAGTAAAAAGAAAATCATGACTTATCTCATGTTTGTAAGACTTTATTTCATCAATGTGGATAAATTTTATAACTTCTAGTTTGTTTTTAACTCACACAAAGAATGTCTGTAATCATATGTATTTAACTGAAAAACACTAACTTTACATATTGCAAATTGAAAACTTTTACCCCCACATATTTAAAAATTATTTTTAAAAATTTTATCATTGATGACATGTAAATGACTAAGCTTCACAGAATACAATGTGAGAAGGACTTGGATATACTCCAAAAGTTCATAAAGCACTGAACTCTAATTTTTAAACTGACTAAAAGACATACACACACACACACACACACACACACACACACACACATCAAAAGATATTGTTGAAATGGTTTGTGCCACGTAGTTTTTCATTACATTTCAAAATATCTCATGTTTCAGAAGATCTCAACATGAAAGCCTTATGGAAAGCTAGACAACATAAAAATAAATTCTCATAATACCAATCTGGGATCAACAAAAATGGTCTACAAGTAAATGCCCCTTCCCCCCCCCCCCCCCCCGCAATTAGCCCAACTCACATCTTCATATCTGAGAGGTAGCGAGGGCCAAATGAATTCTGAACTATTATGTTGTGGTAATAGTATACTCAAAGATTGGCTTGAGGGCCCTATTCCATAACTGGCATTTAGAAATATTTGTAACCACATCTTCAAATATGCTGTTTCTTCTTTTCACAGGGAATTAACAAAGCCCAAATGATTCTGTTAAAGTTATATAAATGCATGTCTTGATATAGCTTGCATATATTAAGCAGTGGGAGATTATTTCTTCACTTAGGTTAGAAAAAATTTAAATTTTAATCTTTGTAAAATAAAGGCAGATAACCAGGTTTGACGTATCTTGAGAACCTGGAGGCAACAGGAACCCCACTGAGCCAATAGAGGAGTAGTTAATAAAGAGAAAGCATCCTGACACCAAGGTGAACAGTAATTAAACCTGTAGTGAAATTCTCCAATAGAATTCAATGAAGTGCCACATTGTTAGCAGAACAATGTTTCTCCAAATGGCATCCATGAGTAAACCTCAAAGTGAGCAAAGATGCTGTTCAAGGAAAGGAACAGCTGTGGCATGCTAGCACTTACCACTCCTTGGGTCAGGTTCTGTACTGCAGTGCGTAGGATACGGTGTTTTCTACTACTTTTCACAATTGGCACAGAAGTACCAAGAGTTACAACTTCAATGAATCATCTACGCATACTGTCCAATAGTCATTTTGGTTTTGTTTTGCATCATTTGGATACAGACTAAAACCTAGAAACCCAAAGACAAACAACAAAATTTACTACTATAAAAGAGTTTGTTCTGGTATTATGCTCATCCTCAAACAGGGCAGGACACACAAAAGATGACCAACTATAGACCATCTCTTTGTTGAACATAGATGCAAAATTCCTCAATAAAATGAACACTAGCCAAAGTCAACAACTAATCAAAAAACATAGTCTTTAATCAAGTTGGTTTTAATCCAGGTATGCAAAGTTGGTTCAATATACATATAAAGCAGCATACAAAGGAGGCGGGAGGAAAAGTGAGGGAGGAGATAACAAGTTCGATAAGAAATGTATGCACTGCCTTACATATGAAACTGTAACTTTAACAATAAAGAAATGAGAAAAAAAGCATACAAATATAATCAAGCACAAAAGCCACATCATCATCTCAATATATCTTTTAAATGCTTTTGACAAAATCCAGAATAATTTTATGATAAAAGCCCTGGAGAAGCTAAGAAAAGAAGGATTGTCATAACATGATAGAGATATTTATAACAAACCTATAGCCAACATCATATTGAACAGTGAAACTCAAAAACTATGTGAAGATGTCAACTCTCTCCATTCTTATTCAATAGAGTACTAGAATTCTTCGGTAGAGAAATAAAGCAAGAGAAATACATAGTAGATCCAAATAGAAAAAGAAAAACGGGAAATATCCCCGACCATAAAGGAAATACAAATCCAAGCAACAATGACATTCCATCTCACTCCACCCTGAATGGACATCAAGAATATGAACTACAACAAATACTAGCAAGGATATGGGGAGCAAGGGACCCAAATACCTTGCTGGTAGGAATGCAAACTAGTGCAACCTCTAATACAAGACACTATTAACATTCATCAAAACAACCAAAGCAGAACTACCGTGTAATCCAATGATACTACTTCTGGGCATTATGAAAAGATAGCAAGGCAGGATCCACACTGATGTTCAATATAAACCTTTCACAGTAGCCAAGATATAGAAACAGTTCAGATGCCCTACAACCAATAAATGGGTTGAGAAAAATAATAGAGTGGATGGTAGGAAAGTTCTATCATGAACCCTCACACTCAGTCTCCTTACGACCAAGGGGACGCAGAAAGATCTTTTGTTTGTACTGAATCAAAGGGTCCTGCATTCCCTGAAACGTGAGTTACAGGGTATACTTAACCCTATAGGATTTTTTAATATGCTGATATAATGATGATGATAATAATGATATAAGATCACCTGGAATAAAGACAAAAGTTACATCAAGCTTGAAAATTATATTCCTACGCCTTATTTATGATAACAGGTTCAAGCAAGTTCTTAATTCTCATTAGTGGCTCTTGATATAACAAGCATTCTTTGGCTCCTCATCAAATGCCAACTTCCACCAAGAAACTCAGTGTCATTCCTCTCCTCAGGCCCCAGGCTTCCACACGGAGGGTTCCTAATGGCCTGCAGCCCAGTCTTAAACTCAGCACATCGCTGCAGTATGTCATATTCCATCAGGAGCTACTGTGCAAATAACATATTTCCATTTTTAAAGTCTGAAAAATGTCACAAAAAAGCTTTTGGCATTTACATGACTCAGACTTACACCCTCTAATTCTCCCTGCAGCTAATTTCTTATGTTCGATACATATCCACCCCAGGAAAGCAGGAATAACGATTACGCAAAAAGCTGAAGTTCTGCAGCCTAGCCATTAGCATTCACAAGTCTAAAGAGAAGGGATTTACATGGAGCTATCAGCAGTTATTTCTTATATAACCAAAATCAGGACTGTCAACATGTGAGACATTAAAAAAATATTCAGTAATTTTAGATACAGCCTGTAGGGTTTTTTTTTTTTAAATGCATTTCTGAGAACTCACAAAAATCTACCAAGATGTGCACCAAGAGGGCCTAATAGATCAGAAGAGTGATATTATATTCAATGTGGGTAAAACAGCTTGCTGTATGTTCTCCAACTACTGATCTTGTCTCTCCTAATCATGCCCCATGCTTTGTTTAATGTTGGACCACACTCACGATGAGAGGAAATTCACGCCTGCATTTATGAAGCTCAGCATGCGGAATCCGCATGCTCTCTTTCTATTTCTTCTGTCCCACTTTACATAGATTGGGCTTTTATCTTCTGCTGAAAAGTATTTGTTGTTTCATTTTCCACTCTTCACTATATAAGGGCTTAAAAAAAAAAAGTAAAGGGACCAGGGACAAGTCTATCTTACCTCCAGGAAGAGATTCAAATGTGTTCCATAATCTGTTCATTTGAATCGAGTTGAATTGTATTCATTGCCTCAAAAGGGAATAATGTGCATGATGGTATCTGCTTCCTGTTGAAGAACCCAATGGGAGTAAATGGCCCAAACTCCCCTGTACTTATCCGCTATCAGAAATTAAATACACAAGAAAATTATTTTCTTCTAAAAAGAATGGCAGTAATCACAGCTGCTTGCAAACTTGCGTCTCTCATTCACTGGGTGGGTCTCAGTAGATAACTCACACAATTACTATCAACATGTGCCAGTGACTTAACAACTAGTCAACATCATTTCGTTTTTGTCTCTAAACTATTCAGCTAGATCTATAGAACAATTAACTAGACTTTCACTGAACTATAAAAGACCAGAAGAAATGCTGGTAAGTATGATGGATAAATTACTTTTTCATACTTTTCCTGGTCCTCAAGTAGGACAGAATTCTTGGATGATCATTTTATAATGGTTTGTTAACTTAATCAGTAACGTTTTCCCAAATAAGTCCTAATAGCCTGGCTAAGATCAGACTCTAGAAAAGCAGTTTCCTAGAAGACTACGTTGAACATTCAGGAAAGGACTTCAGCAGACTTTCTCTATGTGAGGAATAGTTTAGACATCATTTATATATACAAATATATCTTAAATAATTATTTATGTATATATAATAAACAGAAACTGGATGTTATACTGTCAGTGGCTTTTTATTCAGATATAAGTCATTGTTGCAATACGACCCACTGAATGGTGATGATGACATTCTCACAGATTTACCTCAAGTCAAAGAAGCACTCAGGGAAATGGTAAAAGCACATAATGAAAAATAGTAAGTACATCTCTGTCATATTTGTATGTACATATTATATAATTTTATTAATTTCATTTTAACAAATGTATGCTTATATACATTTTTTAATAATTTTATCAAGTTATAACTATTTAAGGATCGGGTAGTATTTAATCCCAATGGGAAATGGGTGAAGGCACTGGGAAACCTGTTCCCTTCACTAACTCTTCAAAGTATAACTTAGACCACTGGCTGGCATTCATTCCCCGTTGGATAAATATGTACACAAGATCTTATTTGTTCACAATCTTTCTGTGGGGGGAAAAGGTTACAGAGATACGTCAGCCTTCAAGTAACTTTGCAACCCTCCTTTACTCTTCCATTGATTTGTGCATCAAACACTGTTATTTATTTATGGGGCAGAATGTTTTATGATGCTGAAAAAGGAATGAACATCATATTGTAACTGGTCACATCAACACATCCAGAGTCCTAATATACATTACAATACCTGCTAGTTGTATTTGTCAGATGCTCTAGTTAACATAATGGGGAAATTGGATTAATCCCATAAGGAAGGAATATTTAGGGAAATGGTTTGAGGAGAAAAGGAACTTAGAAAGCCCTAAGATTTTTTTAAAAACTAAGAACATCAAAAGTTGGGAAGCATACCTACAATCCTATCACTTGGTAGGCTGAAACAAGGAGCTCACAACTTCCAGACTACCCTAGGATACATAGAGAGTTCAAAACCAGCCTAGGCTGCTTAGCTACATCTCACCTTAAAAATATATTTCTAAGAGAGAAAGACCCCAAGGCAAAGTAAGTACAGGCACGTAGAGCAAATGAAGTGGCATGAAGAAGGATAATGGGTTGGAAATACATTCAAGAAGTATGCAGTTTCCAGTTTATTGAGCTTCAGGGGCAAAGTGCATGCATGCTGTTCATTACACACCATTCCTTCAGTTCATAGCAGAAATCATAAACCTTTGCCTCTGTAGAATTATTTAGGCCCTGGATATGTTGTACTTAAGTTAGGGAACACTCACAGACAATGTTTTAAAATGGAAAGAATTCACCAAGTTCCATGTTTCAAGTTTCTCTTAGAAAGTAAACATGTGGGAAATCCTGGTCAGAATAGTTAGGTATAAATACTGTCCCGGATTTAAGCAATGATGACTCCATTTTCATAGTTCAGTTCTCTCTTGGCCAGCTCCTCTTTTTATGGTTACCTACGAGGTACAGGCTAGTGGTATGCTTGAGATGCCCTGGTCGAAGGTTCAGCCCTGGGGAGTGAAGAGGTGAAATGTAGCTCCAAACTGTTAATCACTTGTCATTCATACTTCAGATGCGAACGGAGGTTTAGAGAGCAACATGGAAAACAAATCACAAGGCCACCAGGCTTGAACTTATTTGATTCAAAGTGGAGAATGTGATGGATTTGAAAATAATAAAAGAATTGAAACTTGACAATTTCATACTTTCAGCATGGCCAATCAAAAAGTAAATATTCATTTCAAGCTAAGAACCTAATTTAGCTGAAACACTGAGCTAACGCACTGACCTGGTCTTAATTCTTGACTATGCTTATTTATTTCTATTGGCCGGTATTCTAAACCTGTGTAGGTCTTCATAGTTAAATTCTAACCCTTTCTCGGGGGTTTCTGGAAAAGTTATTGGCCGTATGCCATTCACTGAATTACAACCATGGACATTATCCCCAGGTAATTAAAATGTTCACTTAAAAAATAAAGAAAAGCCAAGTATCACATAGCAGTGTTAATTTTCTTCTTGGATAACACACTAAATGTCAGAATTATTTCCAATGCCTGGGAGATTTTGAAGAGTGAATATCTTTGCACACACTGTCAGCATACACCATGTAGGAATAATTATCTTCATTAACCTGAGTCTAATTAAGCTACTTGCTTATTAATATGTGTTGCCATTCACTACAAGCTCTAAGTTGTGGCAGAAAAACAAGAGATTGCTGACTACGATGCTAGGCCAGCCTTCAGTGACATTATTAAAATATTTAGAAATAGAAGATAATGAGTTCATCTTCCTTCTCAAAACACATATATTCCAAGTGCTCTTCGCCCTTGACAAAGAAAATAGCAGCTAAGTAAAATTATACAGCACGAGAGAAGATAGAGATGACAGACTATATAAGGAGAAGGTAGAAGCTTGCTTGAAAAGAGCTAGACGTCACGTATTGCTCATTCACGGAAAACAACGGATAAAAATCAATGATTTGATCAAAATGCTTAAAAGTGACTGAATTCCACATTCCAAATGTGACATTTGGAAACCATGTGCTCGGAACCCACTAACAAAAAGCAGATGAAACATTTGCACTCGCTCCCTAGCAGACCTTTCAAGAGTCTCCCAAACTCTAGGGGGGCAAATCCTCCAAGGAAAGACCCGGTGCTCCCAGCTCCAGAGGACCCCTGCGAAGAATCAACACAGCCTTGGAGCCAGGCTTGGGGCAGATGGGCGGTGAGAAGCCCCTGGGTGTCAGGGTGTCCTGAGCACCCATGAATCCAAACCATGAGAAGCAGCATGCAAGAAGCACACAGCTCCTCCTGCAAGGACTATTGCAACAGAATGTCTCTCCAGAGTCGAAAATGCTTCCTGACAGATGGAAGCACATTTTAGACCTTGGTATTTCCAAATAAAAACTGCATTTGGCTACCATGCACCGTTGGATGCCTTCATGACTTCGAGATGGGAACACAGCTAGCTGTGCAGCTTGAAGGGTCGTGTTTTACCCACCAAAGGACACAGGACACAGGAGGGCACAGGACAGCACAGCGAAATGAGGATGACTCGGCTTTCCCATTCCTCCCAAGTCCACCACCCTCCCCATCTTCTTGCATACTTCCACCCTGCACCTGCTACTCCTGAAAGTTGACCGAACTCAATGACAAGAATGGATCCAAGCAAGGTCCCAAAGGGTCCCGTGGAGCCCAAACCGCATGCAACTGTACAGTGCTCTTTCAAAACATGAACCCAAAGAATGCCAAATGAGGTGTGAAGACGAGCATTGCCTTGGCATGAGAAGTTAACAACATTAAATCTTTTCTATTTGATTTTACCGTCAAGGTGATGTACAGAAGGGTTCCCGTTACATATGGAAGGTAGTGAGTGCATTTCTTGGCAAGCTTGTACAGTTGTACAGTTCATTTCCAACATATTGTAATGGGTCACTGTTGCATTGGTTCACCCTTTGTCCTTTGTCTCACCATTTTGATGTTCCCCTTCCCTTCCATCATTCAGATAAATGTATACACAATATCTAGGGAACCAAAATCAATACAGTGACAACAGGGGATGAACCATAGGAAAAATAAAAGAAAGAAAAAAATGAAATAATTTAACACAGTGCATGAAGATAACAACAACGATGAAAAACCCTTGTTTCTATTACATCTTAAAAAAACTGAGATGCATCACAAACATTATGAAATCAAAAAGCAATATATAAGACTTTTATTTAATAAACTCTCTGAAAGACCTCTTTAATGTTTTCAGGTTTTATTCTTGGTTTTGGTTGCATTTCATCGAACAGCTCTTCCCATAAGAATGTTGTAATACATTTTCCTATAAAAAGAAAGGAAAGATATTTCAACCATACAGAGTGGAGAAAACTTGCAATAGTTAACAATAAGTGAGAGGTGGGCTGGGGATATGGCCTAGTGGCAAGAGCGCTTGCCTCGTATACATGAAGCCCTGGGTTCGATTCCCCAGCACCACATATATAGAAAACGGCCAAAAGTGGTGCTGTGGCTCAAGTGGCAGGGTAGCCTTGAGCAAAAAAAACAAAAAAAAAAACAAAAAAAAAACAATAAACATATTCATGATAAGAAAGAACTTCCATTTTGACTGGATGTTAACGCTAATTGAATCCTCCATTACAATTTTGAATATGATCATTGGAAATATTTTCAACACATTGGATTCGTGATTTGTTTTCTCAAGCTTTGTTTCTTGTCTTCTAATCTCCCAAAGGGCTGGTACCAAGTATTATAAAAATGTATTCATAAGACCTTTGGCCCTACACACCTGGGTGACTCGGGCATCTGAAATATTACACTACACCTGGATAACTAGTAACTGATTGACTGAAGCCATGTTAATAATAAGCAAAAGCATAGTGTACAATTTACTTTCTCTATGTCTGGCTGGAGAAACACCCTTCCTAACTCCAAGGCCATCTTGCCAAATCAATGATGTCATGAGTCAAGAGAAATGACAGCAAACACGATATTGTCAGTGATCATTTGCAGATCACATATGTGCTGTGGTTTGAGTATGTTCCCACCCCTGACCGTCAGGTTGAAATCTGAACCCCCAATTTAATTGATGTTACTTAGAGACAGGGCAGTCTTTACGATGTCAATGGGAGAGAGTGAGCTAAGTTTCATAGGGCTATACTAGTTAGTCTTTCCTGGTACTAATTACTGTGAAAGTTAGGGGTATTGTAACACAAATCTGGTACCTCCTTTCACTGTCTCATACAGATGCTGTCACCTTAGACCTTTAATACCATGAGTTAAATAAACTCCTCTCTATAAGTTATCCAGCCTTAGATACTTTGTTAAAGAAACTGAAACTTAACCAAGATAATTCATCATCTGAGCAAATGAATTACTGAGTTACCCTATGGTAGACCTATTGATAGCTCCTTTTCTGTTATCTTACAAGTACCTTCAGTTGAACCTTCAAGATAAAAGTTTGATTTCAAAATACCTGATTAATTTTGTGAATGACACTAAATGGGAGTTGGATGTAAAAATTAAAAATGGCTAGGCAGGGTCTTGGAATGTGGCTTCGTGGTAGAGTGCTTGCCTAGCATGAATGAAGCCCTGGGTTCATTTCCTCAGTACCAAATAAACAGGAAAAGCTAGAAGTGGTGCTGTGTCTCCCGTGGTAGAGTGCTAGCCTTGAGCAAAAGAAGCTCAGGTACAGTTCCCAGGCCCTGAGTTCACACCCCAGGACTAGCAAAAAATAGCTAGGCTAGGCACTACTGGCTCATGCCTAAAATCCTAACTACTCTGGTTCAATGCTAGCCTGGGGAAAGAAAGTCAGAGATTGTTATTTCTAAAGAACTTCCAAAAACCCAGAAGTGGAGCTGTGGCTCAAGTGGCAGACTGCTAGCCTTGAGCAAAAAAACTTCAGGAACAATGTCCAGGCCCTAAGTTCAAACTCCAGGAATATCATCATCATGAACAACAACAACAACAAAGGTTAAAATCACACTATCTAAATAACAAGATTATTACCACGCAAAAATAATAGTTAAAAAGTTTAAAATCTCAAGAGATTATTTAATACAATTCTACATAACTACAATTTTAGTTTGATATTAACTTATAATATCTGTGAACTAGGTTTTAGGATATATAATAATATGCCTTTCATTCATTCACTTCAAGCTATTTTATTCACATATTATTTACCCAACATATTTATTCACATACTGAGCAACTACTATATGACCTACACTTCCCTAGGAGGTGATTGAATTTCCTCAGTGAGAAACTTGTTAAAATATTGAGCCCTCGTCGTCTCATTCTACCAAGACAGTTTTTTGATATCACATGAATATTTTGTTTCCAAAATTACAAATGGTTTGACCATTTGTACTTATATTGATGATATAGTTGCTGCCACAAACTATATGCTTGACAAGCCTATGTAAAAATGCATAGGTCATTGTAAGGATATGCTAACCAATGTGGAAAAAGAAGAATATTTTTCCCTTTCCAAGAATAGTAAAAGATTTTCAAGGTAATTGCAGCAATTCTCATTTCCTTTTAGTTTTGTAAGTACTTACCCTTTGGTGAAGATTACACACTCCTGTTAAGTCTAGTACTAGAAAGAAGGAATTGAATTTATAAGCTCTTCCAAACTAGAATTACTTAGGTACCACAAAAATTGTTCTTTTATTGTAACTAAAGATTAATATGCTATTTTATGAAGAGTACTAAAAGTGTAGGACAGGAGACCAAGTTCTAAGTTCTAGTGCTCACAGTAAGTGACCATTCATAAGATGCTGATTTCTATGATTCTGACACATGTTGATTTAAATTATCTATTTTAGTATTTAGGCTCAATTTACCATACTTGAATGACTTCAACAAGATGATTTATATTCATGAAAGTTCTCTTAAGATCTTATTGCTATGTTTGCATATCAACAAAGTAGCTTTAATAACTTCACAATTGCTCTAGACACATTGTGAATTTTAAATTCAAATGGGTCTTCATATTAATACACTGCAAAATAAAATTTATATGATTGCTTTGCAATAGATACCTTATATTATTATCCCTCATATCCCTCATTCAAAAAAAGGTTAACAGTTACAACTCAGTAATGCATCAAGTAGTTGAAAATTGCATTCATTCCAAACTCTTCATATTTTATAACAAATCAACCACGAGTTTTTCAAAGTTAAGCTTATAAGGTAGCTTTCAAAAATTTTAATTTCTGAAAAACATCATTATTTATGTAAAATTGAATGTTGGCAAGAAAAGTTCTGGCAAATCATCCTTTCAGGAACGTAAGTCCAGGTGCACATGTTCATGAAGAAGAAACAAGATTTAATAATTTACCCAAGATTGTCAAAGCGTTTCTCATTCGATATTAATGAACCCATAATATCTTCTGGTTCTGTTTCTCCATCTGAAAGAAGACTGAAATTTTACCTACCTCCAAGAAATTGGCATTGATAAGTGAGAAAATCACCCAAGCTTCCCATGGCAAACATTATACCCTGGAAATGAATTAAGCACATCTGGAAGCAACATTAAAACTCTTGGAGACCACTGGGATGCAGCTGCAATCATTTGTTAGTAAATGATACTCTAGCAGCCTAGATGAATGGACTTTTAAGAACCCATTTTACTATACTCCCAAAGAGAAACTGAAATCTTGGAAGATTCCCACTGACTATTTAAGAGATGATGAGTTTTAAATCACATTTTTAATAGAGCTACTTCCTTTTGCTCTCTGTTTCCATACTGGTGAATGGAGGGGTAGGGAGTGTTAATATTAGCTCTACCTGGATTATTTTTAGAAGTCAGAATTTTTTTTTCATGCCCTTTAACAGCCAGGAGCAGAAGCTTTGTGAATTATTGTTTTCTTTTGCTGTTTTTTTTTTTGTAGATGATTATAACTTCAAGTAATCTGAACCATTCTCCATTTTTTTTCTATTATTCTGAATTGATATAATTGCTAATAGTTCAGATTCCTCATCTGAAGGCAAAGATTGACCACTTAATTTATCACAATTAAACAATAATAACAGGAAAGCCGCGTCACATCATTTAAATATTTTCAGTACATTGACAAATGGACTACTAAAGACACTGGGAAAAATGTCTGAGCTGCTTCCGGTCCTGGGGCACTCTGTAGCAGCAAAACTCTGGGCAACTATAAAAGCTATCAGGAAAGGAATGAATGAGGAGTCAAACAGATTCAACTTCAAGACACTGATACTTTGAAAATTCTTCTAGCTTGCCTGTGGCTTTTCCTGGTTTTAAAAATGTGTTCCTCAGAACAATAATAAAACACATAAACAAATTCTTTTTAATAATCCCAGACAGTAGCCTGTGAATGAGACTATGACTAGTACTTTCTTTTAAGAAATAAGGGGCATTTACATTATTAAGTAGAATTAATATGAAACACTACTATATACAAAGCACACCTGATCATAGTATATATTATTTATAAAACTAATAATAATTACCTGTAGAAAATGGTCACTTATCTACGAGTAATCATTGCTGTTGTCTTCTGCTCGTCCCCAGACTAAGAAATATTTTCATGCCCAGTGAGTGAGAGCTTTTAAATTAGCCATACCTTCACATTATTCAGAAAGGAGTACAAGAAGAGCAACAAACCAGCATGCTTCTCACTGGGAAGTTGGACGATCTTGTCATTCAAAAGAAAACTAAGGAACTTGCCTGCCTCACAGGCCTTAAGATCTATGGCATTTCTCACTTTCCAAGCCTTCACTGCTATAAATCACAGCTTAATGCAAGACACTCATGAGCTTCTACACATGAAATCTGGCACAGTTTCCTAAAATATTCGATTTTCTATTTTCTTCTGTCATCCCGCAGACAACCAAAATTCCTCTTAGAGTCCAAACTATAAAGGGTAGCAGTATATATTTCCTCTTTTAAACTTTCATAACTTCAGTCTTTGACAGAAAACTTAATTTATTATAACTACTACGAGGAGCTACACTTTAGCATCAAGTACTGTAAGTCAACCCCAGACAACCAAGGCTGACAACACTAATTCATTTGGAATGAGGTGAGAATCAGTCGTTTATTTTCCCACTAAGAAGATTTGAGCCATCCTTTAAAGTGAATGAACTTGATGTAACTTCAAAAGCTGTTAAGGGTTCCCTGAAATTTTGTTGAAAATCATGCTTGGAGTAATAAGTGAATATGACATGAGCTATAATAGTCAGGCATCATAATCAAAACGTCTTCCAATACTCTGCCACTGGCCCAAGTGACCAACTCAAAGTATGAAAACGATGACCATTTAGAAACACCAACATCACAGAAATCTCCTGGGACAAGAGAGAAAGTGGTGACAAAGGAGAGTTGACTTCCTAAGAAATGTAAACCAACAATGGAGGATATGAATGTTTTATATTTGACTTTCTATTTGAGGAAGATATAAGAAGCATAAATTAATATTCTACTTTATAGAAAAAATAATGAAACTACATATAAATAATGAGTGAATTCAATGATCAGTAAGTACTTAGCAAGATGCAGGAGGAACAAAAGTTCAAAAATGAAAACTAAACATCCTATTCAACTATATTAGAGATTTGATTTTATTAGATTCGAAAAACAAAGAACCTAGGCATAATGGGCAGGGGATTCTTAATGAATTATTGAGCTGGTATTTTTATTAACATATTATTGTTCAGAGAAAGCTTTATTATCTCTTTAGTTTAGAACAGCTAAGCTAATCTCTATATAAGATGCCACTTTTCTTCCTTGTTTTCCAAATTCAAAGACCTACTTAAGTCTCTCCTTCTTTCCCTTTTGTTCTTCCCCCTTCTTTCCTTCCTTCCTGCCTTTTTATCTTTCTTTCATTTTTCTTTCTTCCTTCCTTCCTTTCTTATTAGTATTACAATTTGAACTCAGGCCCTCCAACTTGCTAAGCAGATGTTCTCTTACTTGAGCCACATCCATGTTTGCTTTTGGTTACTTTTGAGATAAAGTCTAGCTTTCAGATGAAGTCTTACGCATACTTAAACTTCCCAAGTAGGTAGAATTACAGGCATTTGTTGAAATCATATCTCACCAACTTCTGAAGCTAGAACCACAGTCTTCCCAATGTCAGCCAGCTGAATAGCTGAGAATAAATCATGAGACACTCTACCTAGCTCAGATTAAATGTGTGGCAATATTTCATTTCCTCACTGAACTATGTTAAAATAATCGTTGTGTGTATCCTTTGGGCATATGCTCGTTCCCAAGTCCACAGCCTAAAATATCAGTATTCTTACCCCAGAACACAAAAATCTTTGGAACATGCATAAAAATAAGACCAATAATGGAACAATATTTCCAGTGAAAATCTAAGACAGCTAGTTAGAAAGTTTTAGCTACTTATTAGCAGGGAAGATACACGGAATATATATATATGAATATAAACTGTCTTCAGACCTGGGTACTGGAATTCTTGTCCCAGAGATCGTCAAAAGAAGAGTTTATGTTGGCTTGATGACATCATCCACTTGGGGGAGGTCCCAGAAACTTCCATGGAAAATCAGCCCTTGTTCCATTACATTTAAAAAATGGAGCACCATTTTTGAAAGTCGTGTCCATAAGCTCTTCTTTTTCTGAAAAGGACTCAGGCTAAACTATCTCACGTAGTTACTTTCACTCGGGGTCAGCTGCACGTCAGTACAATGGCAGGGATCCTTCGGCTCAATCTGTTTATATAAATTGTACATCGTTACATGGTGTGCCAAATCAGGCTTAAATCACAGAAATTCTCTGCCAGCAGTATGCATAAATATTTCTCCAATTTCCCAGCCTCTCCTTCAAGTATAGAAAGAAGAATTTTTACAGAGCTCATAATTTTCCATCCTTTCCCAAGCAGATATTCTTTATGGGTAAATAAACTGAAAATCATGATCTCCTTTACAATTTCCTTTGGGCAAGATTTGGCTGAATCATGTCTGAACAACACTGAGTTTTTAAGGATTAATGATGAAAACTAATAAATAAAGTCATGAGACTTTTCCAGTTACATTTCATCAACTTTGCTGACATCTGGCTGAACATTTAATTTAAAAATGGGGTAACAACCTCACACTGTTGTCAAGGATTTCTATGCCATTCATAAAATTACATGGGAATTTTTTAAAATTTCTTTGACAGCTCCATAAACTACCATTCGCACGTTTACTTAGTGAGTGTGATCTTTATGCTTTGTGAATCTTACTCCAATTTAATTATGATACAAGCTTTTGTAAATGACTCATAGGTTCAATATTTCAAACAAATGCAACCACTTTTGGATCGCACAAAGAACCACCTTATTGCTGCTGACACTAAGCGAGCGTGACAGCCTATTACAGAAAGAAATACACCCAAGAAAACTGAAAAGTTGGACACTCTGGACATTGATCCACTTGAAATTCTAAGCTAACTGCTTTTTTTTTTAACCCCTGTAGTGATAACATCACAAATTATTACTGCTATTTCCTCTTTTGATCTTGTCACACTCCATGTCACCAAGCCATTTTCCCCAACTTCACTTTTTTTTGTATATAGGCAAATTGAAGTGTAAAACTGAGATAATTATCCAAGCCATTCAAGCCAAAAATTGCTTTTGCATAAATATATATAAATATCAAACTAATGGACTCTAAATCTATAATTATGAATGATCCAGCTGTTCGAGGCCAGGGTGGCTCATCTTGGTCATGTCTCTCTTGCCTTTTCCATTGAAATGACCATTTAATAACTGAAAAGGCTCAACTCTGACTCAATTGATCCAAATCCCAGGTTTCAAGCTAGAACATTCACAGAGTTATTAAATGTTGAATCCAAAGAGTATGTAGTTGATAAGCAACTAGTGAGTTCCAAGAGCTGTTGAGAAGCAAATTTCAACCTCGGTTAAGCTGATAGCCTCCTATCTGAGCTATTGTTTCTACAAACCCAAGATGTAACAGAGACCATGGCACGTATGGACAGGCTGACACTGTGAGAACAGACCTGGAAATTGTTTTTATCCAATAAAAAGACAGTGATAATTTTAATGTAAGTGAACTAAAAGACAAAGTCATCCTCAAAAAGATGACAATGATTCAAGGACCTGAAGCAGTTCAGAAATGAAGGCTGAAGCTGTGCAACTGCTCAGTTTCAGAAAGAAAAATAGGAAGAGGCTGAGAAGTGAAAGGAAGTGAAGGAAACCTTCCAGTCCTGAGGCAGCACTTCAAGTTCTGAATTGATAGCAAGATCAAAGGACGCCTCCCGGTTAGGAATGAAACTGTGCTGCTTGCCTGCTCAGTGGTAATATTGCGTGGATTCCAATCCCAGGGCAGGGAGGACTACCCTAAAGCCCCAGCACGTGGGGTAATGAGGACCTAAAGAAAGGAAAGACAAGGCAGATGGAAAGTCAATCCCTGAGGACAGACTCAGAGATGTATCCCACCGTGGAAGCAAACAAATCAATACTTGAGAAGCTCATTCATTACCAATAAGATACCAATCTCAAAACTTTGTCATTACTATAATAGAAATACTTCAGCTCCTTAAGAATGGTTCTGTGTTTGAAAGTATAAAGTAAAGAAAACTAAAATAAGCAGAAACAAATTAAGATCAATGGGAAGCAAAGACTTAAAGCTTGATGCTGGTGCATTTCTGTTACCCAGCTGTCACTCAGAAGGCCTAAGGAAGAGGACAGCGAGTAATTGAGCAAGGCCAGGTCAAACAACAAACAAGGAAGCAAAACGAGAGCCCCTGCTTTAAAAGCAAAAATGGGTAGGGGCACTCCAAAGCGATAGAGCACTCTGCAACCTCTAAGCCCTGAAATGAACTAATTGGAAACTTAAGAAAACGCAATGTATTAAACTTTTAAAAAAGATCTTTGTGTTGACATAATAAGAGATTCAATTAATGAGAAAATATAATTTACTCATAATGCAGCAATGTTGTAATATGGTCACCAAATGAGAAAGAATGGTGCACTGAATTTGAAAGATAATAGGTGAGAATTCTCTGACTTTAAAATGCATAAAAAGAAGGGAGAGGATGTAAGCATAGCATAGCAAAATTACAGAACATCAAGAACAAAAAGGAATATTAACGGCTCAGTAAGAAAAGATGAGCAACTTCTTTAGTGACTGAAAATTGATAGAGACCTTGGCTGAAAAAGTATTCTACTTATTTGGCTAAATATCCCCTTCAGCTTTTCAGTTAATTTTTGTACATGTTCTGCAGACAGTTGTGTATGTTAATTAAACTAGTTTTGTTTTGATTTTATGGCCAATAAACATGAATGAGAATAGCCATGGTATTTTTATAAAAATAAGCAACATTTTGCAACAGCTATAATTTAGACTTGAATAAAGAATGTTAAACACTCTTCACTGAGGTTAGTAATATTTTTGTTTCCGATTGTTTTTGTTTTTGCTGGCCCTAAGATTTGAACTCAGGGCCTGAGTACTGTTCTTGAGTTCCTTTGCTCAAGGCTAACTCGACTTCTTGAGCCTTACCTGCACTTGTGGCTTTTTGGTGATTAATTGGATAAAAGGCTCTCACAGTCTTTCCTGCTTGGTTTCGCGTCCAACCACAATCTTCAGATCTCAGCCTCCTTAGAAGGAAGAATTACAGCTATGCGCCACTAGTGCCCAGTAATGCTAGTAATATTTTGAACCTCTCTGAGCTATTGTTGTTTAAAAAAAAAAAAAACAAGATATAACAGCTCAGAACATAGAACAGTTAGCAAGGGAACTTCTGTGATATAAATGCATCTTTTCTTACTTGTAAGCCAGCATTTTATTAATATAAGACAAACCATAGACTAATAATTGTATGCAGATGAGAAAACATTTCCAACCAAGGCTTGAATATTCAGATGTTTATAAATTTAGGGAGTAAGGAGAATCGCCTCTTTCTATTCAAATGTGCTCTGTTTAAAAGACTGACATTTAAAAAGTGTGACAGAGCCAGGGACAGTGACGCACACACCTGTAGTCCTAGCTACTGCACAGGCTAGGATCTGAGGACCACAGTTGGAAGCCAGATAAGTTCGTGAGGCTCCAATTAACCACCAAAAACCTGGAAGTCCACCTGTAGCTCAAGTTGTAGAGTGCCAGTCTTGAGTGAAAAGCTAAGGGACACTGCCCAAGCCAAAGCCCCAGTACCAGGTCAGGGGCGCGTACACACACACACACACACACACACACACACACACACGTTGTGATAAATATTCTCCAGTCTAGAGCAGCCATAACCTTCAGCTGAAAGTAAATGCTCATAATTTTTCCTAAAGGCAGAATCATCATCGTTAATTGTTCCTCTTGCAAAAATCACCATGTTTTCGAATGAATACTTTCTTAATGTGGATAATCATCAAAGTAGCTTTTTTGGAGGAAGAACGAAGGATTATTGTGTAATAGGTCCAGAGTGTCCGCTTGGAACAAGGAAAGCACTCTGGAGATGGATGGACACACATTGTGCGTGCACTTAATGTCACTCAAGTACACACTAAAATGGTTAAGAGGCGCATTTTGCGTTACATGTATTGTCACAATAAAAGCTAATTAGGACTTTGAGGTGAGAGTAACATTACCAATAGAAAAGCATAAGGAAGGAAGTAGTGTCTGCCAAGAGGTGACTTCATCTCGGGGATAAGACCACTGTCTTCCCAGTTAAGTTCCTGGTTCGTGTCCCAGTTGATCCTGCGGTCAGGCCACGCTTTGGCAGTCCCCGTGGCAGTGCTCCAACAGGAAATTCACCTCCACCAGCACCTGTCAGCAGTCTCCCGCCAGCTCTAGCCTCTGGGTCCCACGGTGACCTGAAGCTGCCCTGTCATTTCTTTGAACCTCTGCATTGAAGGTGGTTGTCAGGACTTGTCGCCACAGCAATGACTTGCTCCGCCCGGGTGCCATCTACAGCTAGGCTTCATCCTAGAATTCGAAGTCTGTGACCTCTGCGCCTTGGGCCACAACAGCTCACAAAGCATCCTAGCAAATGCTGGGCTTCTGTCGCCTTTGAAAGCGCCCCCCTTCCCCGTCCCCACCCCCCCAGCTCCATCCCTCAGGAACTGTCCAAAACACACCAGCTTCCAATCGAAATCGACACACATTTGTTTTAAGGCCCATTTCCCATTGTTCTTGCTGAAACGGAGTAGGAGACAATATTGATTACCTTCCATACTAATTTTCTTGCGGTCTTTGAAGGACATTGCTAAACCAAATAGATCATAGCGCTCTCCTTCAGGGCGAAATAACTCTTATTCTTGGAACTTTCCTGCCAAGGCTGAATTTTCCACTCTTGAATAAATGGTGTGGCAACTTCAAGTTTTGCATTTCTCTTCAGTTATGGAGTGCACACCATGACAGAAAGGGATTTTTATTAATTTTGCATTTTTACCTTGTTGATCATGATTTTTTTTTTATGAGAGAAAAGTCTGCTACAGGCTTACATAGATTCCTTGTGTCTTTAAGATCGCTACAACTACATTTATTGTCAATATTTACATTTGCCAGTGGTTCCTCTTGTTTGCATTGATTATACACACAGCGTGTTCTTCCAGATTTGACCAACTGGAGTCTTTTGTTGTTGTTGTTTTTTTCTAGCTAACACCAACTAACTTAAAATGTTATCCTCATAGAAGAAGGTGCCCTTAATAACACTTATTAACACTGTCATTAGTTATCCAAAATGATGAATACTTTTAATTCGTGGTTCTCTGTGTATCAACTTCTTACTCTTTAAAACCAAATTACTGAATAGAGGCATTTGACTCTATGTCATACACCAAGACAATTCATTACAGTAGTGCAATCTATTTTATGAAGCCTTTACTTCCCTTAACCATGGAGGAATCGAAGCTCTCCACCAACCAGGAAGTGGGAAATGCACCCTATGGCTGAGTCAAATCACACAGAATCCTCCAGGTGCATCCAGGAGAAGGCACGGTTTGCAGAGGCCATCAAGCCTAGCATAGGAGGACGAAGCATGGTAATCATCCGAATGGCAACTGTTTTAATAGTAGAAATGCTTCAGAAGTGTGTGTATTACAGCAGACACAACCTGCAGGCCGCACAGCCCGAAGCTTTATGCATAACCTCTGACCTGCCAGAGGCTCCAGACATCTCTGCTTATGAACAAGCAAGCACTCAGGTGCCAAGCAAGATCCGCAAGATTCCTCAGCAATGACGATTATGAAGAGAGGAGGAAATAGGGCCTCCATACCATGGCAAACCTGTTTTGCGTAGTCCCCTAAGGTGACAAAATGTGTGACTGTCACAATATCCAGTAATACTGTTATAATTGGGATGTACAGGGAATCGGCGCCAGCTGCAGAAACAGTATGTGCTTTGACAGGGAGTGTGTTAGAAGCAACTGCCAGCCTGTGTGTGCTGCCAACTCCACTCAGCGACAAATAGAAACGACGAGGCGCTGGGGGCCGGGGCTCTTGCTGGAAGCAGCCCTCCCCAGCCTTTGCCTCACGACCAAGCCAGATCTAGACTTCTGAAGGGATAATGGCAGCCTTCAAATCGCTGACACACCACACTGTGCCTAAGGAGTTTCTGATTTGCCACAGGCCACCCGAATTGGCATCCACAGAGGAGCCTGTGTAAAAATTTAGCTTCATCCTTTGACCCAGTCCTACTGAATCCGAACAACGAAAAGAAAGGCCCAGGAAGCTGCATTTCTTAGGATCTCTCTTGTGATGAACACAGGTTTGAGAACAAAGGTCAAACAAACTAAACAAGATGCCCAAAGCACAAGTCACAGAGCAATGTGAAGTAGTAAAAATGTAAACTAATAACATTTCATGATCCCTCTACCAATACATTTTATATGTAACTTTATTTCTGAACACTGATATTTCATTGAAAAGACAATAACTAGAAGAGCTCACTTGCCCAATAAAAGAAATACAGTACAGAAAAAGAATAAATATGAGCACAAATAAAGCAAAGTGATCTTTCCACTCTGCAGTATTGACTCATAGTCATAATAATTATGATGTCTGAATAATATTAAAAACCAATAAAAATGATAGCAGCCCTTCCTCTGGGCCAAACATCATGCTAAAATTTTATAGTTATTACCGTAATTAATCTGCAGAGCAACACATAAGACATTACACTTCCTGTCTTACAACTGGGGAAACAAAGTTTCCAGAAATTTCAATGACTGAGACAGTAAAGCAAATAAACACTGGTACCTAGATACACACATGTTCTGCCTGGATTAAAAGTATATGCCCTAACCTCATTGCTCTACAGTCTCACTGGGATGATTCACTCCACCTACCTGCAAAGACTCACTGTTGCTAAGAGATTAAATCTGGTCTCACATTCTCACAATAGCCCGCATTACCAGATGATGAAGTAAATTAATCTCTCGGTGACTGGTACAGCACCACATCTCACAGCACCCATTCATCAGCCATGTGTTGGATTCCCATTCATACACTGTTTGATGGTGAGAATAAAATGACAAAAATGCAATTTGGGTCCTGGACTCAGGTATAAATCTAGGGCTATGTCTATCAACATTTACATGCTACCACTCCTGACTAAAAGCTCATGACCGAAAGATATCTTTTATTGCTTCTCAGTGACATTTGGCTAAGATCAAATATAGAATCTGTTCTTAGCAGTATAATCCTGACTATCTTTTTTTTCTTATTTATTGTCAAAGTGATGTACAGAGAGGATACAGTTTCATGCGTTGGCATTGGATACATTTCTTGTACTGTTTGTTACCTTCTTCCTCCCCCCTCCCCCTTTCCCTCTCCCCCCATGAGTTGTTCAGTTGGTTTACAACAAACAGTTTTGCAAGTATTGCTTTTGTAGTCGTTTGAATCCTGACTATCTTATTTTCTTGGTTTTGGCAAAACTCTTTTCAACAAATTTTAGTAGATCTGTTTCTTTCATTGCTAATGGCTCCTAAGTTAGGTGCTACTTTAACAAAGGGCAAAGCTCATTATATCAGTCACGGCTTTCTCAGTTACAAAAATAGAAAGACCAGTATAAATTGGCGTGTACAAAGAACTTTTTAACTTCTTCCACTGAGGTACATCTGCATTCAGACAGTTGAACAATGCTGCCAGCCAGGAACTCTCTCATCATTCCTGACTTCCACTTTCATCTTCTGCTTTAGGTTTCTGCACATTCTTCCAACACAATTACAAGATGTCCTCTAATAGCTAAAACCTCCTCTTCCAATCTATTTACAAAAAAGCAAACAAATAAACTACCATCTTTCTAGATATTTTTAGAAGATAACAGTCTTGTCATTAGCTTGGCCTGGGTGATGCAGATTTATCACTTTGTCCAGGCCTAGATTACAGGTACCTATGACCAGGGACATTTCCTACCCAAACCACCTGGACTGCAATCAGTTGGAGGTGCTTCCCAAGGACAAAATTCATGCTAGAATCAGAGGTGGGTCAGGAAAAAAGCAATAAAAGTATGCTAAAGGCATGTAATAGTCACATTAAGCCAATATTCAATCAAGAACAATTTCAAGGGTGGGTGTGGTGTGCGTGACTATAATCGCACCTACTGGAAGCCGTAGATAGATGGATTACAGTGTCAGGCTGGCCCTGGGAAAATTCTTGAGACTACAAAATCCAAAAACCAACTAATGCAAAAAAAAAAAATCAAAACACCCAGGAAGGTAGCCCAAGTCATAAAATATGTGCCTCGCAAGCCCAAGGTCTTGAATTCAAACCTCCATACTGCCAGAAAACAATTTCCAAAAATAAATAAAAACCCAACACTCCCAAAACTAAAAAGAGAAAAGTAATGAAGTAAGGCAGAAAAGAGACTGAAATAAATGTTTCCTTCCAATAATATTTCTTAAAAACAACTATTATTTATCCAAAGAATAGCCTTTCCACCCAGCAGAACAGGTCCTGGGTGGTGCTAATAAATCTATCTTACTAAATGGCACAAACTGACCTCAACAGAAGGAATGAAAAGAGACCTTTTAATTCTAAACATGGTTATAATTCTCATTCAGGAGAAAGGAGAAAAGCTTAACTCAATAATATATTTAGATACTAGGGAAGAAAAAACAACTGCTATCAAGACTTTTCAAACAAACACAACAATTATTTTCTAGCTGTGTCTATTTCTTTGTCATGGCATTGTGTTTGGGCAGAGATTCATTTCTCATTAGTGAAGTGACCTTGGTAAAGTTATCTGACCTTCTTCATAAAGTACAGATAGTAAAATAGGACTGTCTTCCTAAAGATGTTGTGAGAAGTAACCAAGCTAATTTAAGGAAAATCTCTAAGGTAATGGCTTCAACATAACAGGCACAGTGTCTATTACAATCATTTAAAAATATTCTTATTAATACACTTGGTAGGCAATTTGCTACTAGTCCTGTTCATGGCAACTACTGTGTTACACTAAAACTTAGATCTGTTGTCTTGAATTATTAGCATCCGAGTACTTTCCCTACGTTTTCTTGTTAAGATCCATGAGTTGTGTAAGGGTTTTATGTTGGCAGGCGTGTATATGCATACACTAAGACCCAGGACCTGGGTTATTACCCCTCATTCCATCATTTCTTTCCTCGTCTATTCTTCCTAAAAACACTTTTAAAATACTCTGTATGTGGTAAGATTTCCCTTCACATTCCTGTATTTCCTGAATAAAAATTCTAACTCATCTCACTGTGATCGAGTTTCAGAAATTATTCCTTACTCGAGAGGAATGCATATTTGATTGGTGAAATTGTAGGAAGCAGGGTAGGCAGAAAAAGGAGATATTTTGGATCCGTAAACATTCTTGGCTTTCCCTGAAATCAGGCAGC
This sequence comes from Perognathus longimembris pacificus, assembly GCF_023159225.1. Classification (NCBI taxonomy): domain Eukaryota; kingdom Metazoa; phylum Chordata; class Mammalia; order Rodentia; family Heteromyidae; genus Perognathus; species Perognathus longimembris. Next base: position 33,174,049 of record NC_063182.1, read on the forward strand.
AAAATTTGCCTTTCACATCAGCAAGCTTACAGCCATATTTATTCCTTCTCCCTCTCCTCAGCATCTTTTAAGCAAAACTAGACACTTGTGAGTACTTGTTCCCACTTAAAGCATACAACACAGGCGGATGTCTACCGCATGAGGGGCAGCTCTTGTCCCCTAGCAGACAGGACTCCACATTGACTCCCCAAAGCGCACAAGCAAGAATGAAAACAGCCAGCTCTCCAGAAGAACACTTGAGGCGCCCCGTGAACACGGACACACTGCAGAATGGCCACAGATGGCTACCCAGGGACAACCATACGACTGCGTAGACTTCTGCAGAGAGCAATATGTGCTGGAAAGGGGAGCCAAAGTCTCCATGTACAGGCCCACCTTGAGGTTGCATAACTTGTGCTGCTGCCAGAGGGCTTGTGAGGAGGGAGGAGATTGAACAGGTGTCCAGTTTTGAGAATTCCCTCCCCTTCTAGGACAGATTAAGCCCTAGCTCCAGATAAGAACAGCTATCTGTATCACACACATCCACACCAAGAACAGCACTTCAACAAAAACCTGTCCTCCTTGCCTCTAAGATGCAAGTGCTGTAGCTATTTGCATTTTTATACCCTCTGCGCTTACCCGGTTAATGGAGCTTTCTTCCCTTGTAATACCACCAGAAATACAAGGTGATCTAGAATAAATTCTGCCAAAATGCACATTGCAGCCAGCGTGCTTAGCCATCATTCCCTTAATAGAGTTTGCCAGAGCATTGATCCCAAGCTTCAAGCCTTGGAAAGCTGACCCTTTAGCAGGATCAGTCTCTGTCACACAGTCACAACTAGACTTTACTGGGCAGCAAACATTGAAGCGGTCATAACATCACTCTAATATATGCATATCAGGATGGTCAGAAACCATATATTTTTAAATATGCATATGAAATTAGTAATCAGACACCTCACAAGCTGAAGTGCAATTTTTTCTGTGGCATCAAATTACTTTTCAGTGTTCTAGACTCTATGAATAAATTTTCTTATCTGCCTTATTATTTCTGCTACTGATCACTCAAGCAGTTAATGGTCCCAAACTATCTCCATTGTAACATTTTATTCCCTTTAGCTTCTTCATTCATTTAAAAATATCTGCTCACAGCTTAAATTTACAGTCTGGAATATTTATCTAGCCAGAACCGTAATTTCTGTCTTTGGTTTGATTAGATAAATGAAATACAATGTGATTCTTTATTCATTAAGTTTACCTATATTACCTTTTACTAAATTATTATAACTGTTAAGGAAACTTTAATATACTCTACTTGATAATAAGAATACTATTTTAATTAGCTTTATGAGTAAAAATAAACACTAGTCATGGGGCTGGGGATATGGCCTAGTGGCAAGAGTGCTTGCCTCGTATACATGAGGCCCTGGGTTCAATTCCCCAGCACCACATATATAGAAAACGGCCAGAAGTGGTGCTGTGGCTCAAGTGGCAGAGTGCTAGCCTTGAGCAAAAAGAAGCCAGGGACAGTGCTCAGGCCCTGAGTCCAAGCCCCAGGACTGGCCAAAAATAAAATAAAATAAAAAAATAAACACTAGTCAATACATTTTTCTTTTTAATATTTATTTTGTACAGTGACTGCATAAAGGCAATGGAAAACCTGAAAATAAATATCTTAACATTTGTACAATCTGATTGCACGCAGATAAATAATGCTTAAGCTCACATTATTCATGAGGGTTACCAATCATCTAACTCCTAGCTGTACTTTCAGACTCAAATGGTATCTCTAAGCCAAGTGATCACGCCTGTAATCCCAGCTATTCAATAGGCTGAGATCTGAGGATTTCAGTTTGAAGCCACCCAAGGCAGAAAGCTTATGAGACTCTTGCCTCCACTTAACAAACAAGAAGACAGAAAAGGAGCTGCGGCTCAAGTGGTAGGATGCCAGCCTTGAGTGCAAAAGCTAAAGGACAGTGCCCAGGCTCTGAGTTCAAGCTCCAGAAGTAAAAGGGGGAAAAGGCATTGCTGAAATTTTTCTTAACAATCCTTTACGCATTACACTCTAACGTAAATGCAGGAAAACTTGCATGCAAACAATAAAAAAATAAGATAATTTTTTTTTCTTTAAGAATTGAGGGCATTCCTCGCATATTTCACATTTATCCTAAGGAATAAAATGCAGAAATAATGATGCATATAGTTTGCTTTTGAAGTAGTGATGTGAATCAGGAAAATTCCCACATTAATTGGATGGAGTGTGCTTGCTCAGCACTTTTTCTGCCAGTGCAGCTTTCTCTGAGTTCATTATGCTGTTACTTAGGCTTTAAGAACAGTGTTAATATTATACAAGTTAACCCTTGTGCAATAGTCATGAGGGCTGCAGGGGGGAGACATGCTAAAGGGAGAGTGCTCCATTATGTATGGTATACCTACTATGTCATGTCCATTAAGACATTTCTGAAGCAAGAAGTATTTGTTGGAACTAAAATGGAGGTTATCCTTAATTGGCACTGTGAGCTCTGACCTGGGGCTTACAGTGAGTGATTCTTATGACAGCTACAAGGATGAACAAAGAAAGGGTGTCTGAAACTGTTCTGAGACATCTCAGGTTTACAAGCTGTGGGAAATGACTACTTGAAATCCCCAAACCACCATACGTTCAACCACAAGCCACCGTTTATATTCAATACCATTTTCCATGTGTGCACATATGTTCACGGAGAAAAATTACAAACTAACAATTGAATCACAGCAATATAAACTGTGTTTATCGTTGATAAATGGAAAAGATTAGATGAAAGTCTAACATGACCAATCTTATTATAGCTCACTTGCTCTCCCCTTTTCCCTTCTTTGATTTCTAGTAATGGGAATGGTAGAATCTGACATTTAAAGATACAGAAAATGACTCAGGACAGGAAGTTAATTGGTAACTAGTATACCCAAAAATGAATGTATTCTTTTGAATACTTATACCCTGCTAATAGTGTCTGATGAAAAAGAAAATATCATACATGATACTCCAAAATTTGGAGGATCTTATAGCAAAAGATGCCCAAAATAGCACATCATTATCTTGATGGGATCCATAGCTTGGTGGTGCTAAGAGCAAATCAATTTCAAGAGGAATATATTAAGCACAATTTAAAGTTTCAAAAAAAAAATCTATCAACTGCCAAGACTAATTTTAAACTGCTCTATTTTGCTTTTTTCTGTTAAAAATATTACAAAGAATAAAATATTACTTACACAATGATTTCTAAATAAAATTTCCAGACCAATTCTAATGCCTCTAGTGTAAGTTACTATTTCAAATTTATCAAGTGCCTATCATGTATTTCACTAAAAATATTTCACACAGGTTTGTAATCAAAATACAAGGCAGGGGAAGGGAAGAGAAGTGGAGAGAGAGAGGGAAAGAATGGGAGAGGAGAAGAGAGGAGAGGAAGAGCTCTAAGCAAAATAACTGTCACCTAGTTAGACAAATTTATAAAATAGAGTTGGAAATAAGCAGTCTGTCACATGACTCCTGCCCCTCACCCACTTCATCAGGCAAACATTCCGATTATTCTATGACAAAGCCTTCTGATGCTCTAACCTTAGCTCGTAAACTTCTGCTGACTTTGCCTTCTGGTCTGCTTATAAATATGCTTGAGGTCCCTTATACCATTTGTGTCCCTTGATAGCTCTTTGTCACTTAAAATTTACTCAACATCATTCTTTGTTTCCTTGTGTGTGAAACGGTGTTAATAATATGCCATCTTAGGACTATCACAAAGGCAAAATGAGCTGATAAAATAGCTGGAATACATACATTCCCCGTAGATAACACTCACAATGATTTCTATCTGTAGATGACAAATTCTGTGTCATTCCTAGATAATATTTTAAATAAGCAAAACTTCTCTGGAATAGGTTCAGCTTTGCTATCTTTGTGCGTTGTCCCAATTTCTTGCTTGGCCCTTTATACTATATGCCCAATAAGACTTCGTAAGGGACTCTGCTCCATGCCATAGAGGTCTGGGTTGGAAAAATCAAGCAAGCAGACCAATCATTGGGTGAGCATCAATATGTCACAGCCCGTCCTCCTGCACACCAAACTTTCTCCCTTCTCTCTTTGCTCCCTTCTTTCTACATGTGTGCTCCATTCAAGCCTCCAGGAGGGAAAAGTCCAAGGCCCATCCTCTTGGCATCCTCATCAAAGTCCATTATCTGTGAGAGATGATGGATCATTTCTAAATCACTTTCAAATGTGAATCCATCTGTCCTACACTCACTGAAAGCATGGCAATGGAACAGTGAGCACAAGAAAATTCCTACTGAAAATAGGATGGGGGAGACAAGCATGGAACCCGCTGGCTGGGGACAAGTCTGAAATCCCACTGGGCAAGCATGATAAGGTTCTGTAGCATAGCTAGGGTGGCGATGGGGGTAATTCCTTGATTCAAGCGTAGCCTACACCCTGAGAAAAATCTCTCTGGTCCCCTCTTCTAACATTTTCTTAACTTCTCAGTATCTTTGTTGGCTACCACTGAAGTGGTTATTAGAATATTTTAAGAGCGCCACGCGAGAAGAATGGAGCCTGAAGACTTGTTTCAAATCTGGAGACTTTTTGTTTTAAATCTTTTGTCTGGGTTTGTCTGAGTTCCTGAATCCTTTAGCTGTATGAATGTGTACTTCTTCAAAACGGATAGATTTCTTTGATGAAATGCCAGCACTGTACTTCAAAATATGGCCCCATATTTCTTTTTATGCTCTTCTTTATCAACACCTCTATGACCATCCTTTGTTCAGCCTAAGGCAAATCCTTAGGATTGCAGGATATATATCTAATCTTTTATTCATTCCCAAAGCACCTTAATTGGTTGAAATATTTGACTAGAAATTGGCCCACCACAGTCTGGATGTGGAAACCTCTTATGTCCTATGGAATTACAGATCTACAAAAGAAAAGAAGCCTAAGGTGCCCCGTTCACTACATGAAAGAAAGCTGCCTGTGGACTGGAAACACCTGAATCGGACTGTTCCATGAGTAAGAATTCACTTCTCTTGTATTCAGCCATTGAGATTTTGAGTGTCACTTCTTAACAGAGTAAGCAATTCTTCAACTTACATAAATCCATTACTCAGGATTTTTCTAAAACTATTGTATTGAATTGGCATTATAGAGTGAATTGTTTCCATTTAAGCTCAATGGAAAGTAACTGAGATGGTATTTTGTAGCTAAAAGGCACTCAACAATGAACAGAAAGAAAAATAATTATAATCTTGGGCAGCCATGAAATGCAAATGATTTCCTGTTCGATTCGTTGTCTGTGAATCAAATGAAAATGGTATACTGATTGATATATCTAAAAACAAAAGCAATGTTTGAGTGTATGCACCCAAATTTTAATACTTAAAATGACCCTAAACCATATAGGAAACAAAAAAGGTAATGTAGAAATATCAATATATTCTTTCAAGTTTGAATAAGTCAGCATGTAAAGATTAAACATGATAATTTTTTAAAGATTGCAATGATTGCCAATAGCCTCTGAATTATTGATGACTTAGGGGAATGGATATCGAGTGTGGGACACAACCATTATGTGCTGGATGTGATCTTCAATGCAGTCCTAATACTCAATGCATACCCTAAGAAACTTGAAAAATGGAAGAGAGAGGTGAAATTAAGAGAGGACAAAAATGATGAAAGGGGTAATATCCATCAAGACGCATCATACTTAAAACTGACACGTTTCATGATAACCCTTTGGTACAACTCGTTAAAGACAGAAAATTAGAAAAGAAATCAAAATGAGCTTTCCAATAGTGGTGGGTTCTAGTTCTAACACTACATCATAATGTTTAAAATGCAGTTCTCTCTTTACTACTAAACAAATAATTCTAATTTCTCCCACATTGTGATACCTTATGCAAATATTTCTGTATGTATATTTACATGTTTGTGCATGAATAAAGCGTGACCTAAACATCTAACTTCAAGTATCTGAAAATGGTTAGCCCCGAGGATTTAAGTGCAGAAGGGAAGCAGAAGAGAAGCTTTTATATTTTTCTTACAACTGTGCATCTGCAATTTTTGTAACTGGTTGAATGGTTCATTCTTGCAAATGTTTTTTAATAGAAAAAGTTGTTAGAACTGAATGATGGGATCTGGAATGGCTTCATTTGCATTAAGTGCCTAGAACAATGCACTGCCTGAGGTAAGCTATCAGTAAACAGTTGTTAAGTGAATAAATCAAGCCATTAAATTCAGCACGTGTAAGGGAGGAGTTACTAATGTCAGATTTCACCCATAAAGAGATCTCAGTTGTGATAGAATTGACAGCTGACATTTGCTTTCCAGGTACAAATCATGAAAAGTTTTTCTTCCCAATTTTTCTTGAAAAGCTAATAATAAAATTAAATCAGCTATTATCAAAATAGATTTAATTATATATTTAATCACTGGTGGAGAGTTGTAGTCTTTTTTAGCTTCCCTTCAAAATTACTAAAAAAAAATCTTGAAGTTTTAAAATGGAACTATGCAATCCTATTATTTTGACACACAAAAGGTTTGAATCTACCATCTTTCACTTGCTATCTTTCAAATAAATTTTCAAAGAAAGAGTAGTCTACTGTTAAATGAAAAAGATTTCTGATAAGTACAATCTCTTAGTGCAAAAACTCAGCCCTGTATTACACTGGAAATACAAACTGGTTAAATCCATACAGATCACAGGAACAAAGGCACATTATGTTTAATCTTCATGTGAATTTTCAACCAATATAAACTAACAAATATAGTAAAATAAAATCACAGAACCATTCAGCAATCACAGAATGTGCATACTGGTATGCTCTATCAACTCTGACCTTAACCTTAATCTTCCCTAGAAAGTACCAGCACTTGGAATCATTCTGAAAAGCAAATTTCTATTTCAAGCCTACAAAGGATATGTTCACATCTGTAAGCTGGACTTCATTTCAAAAACAAATTTCTATTCTGAGAAAGACCATACAAAAAGAATGACAAGAATAGAAGAAAAGTGCTCACACCTACAATCCTAGCTACTGAAGATCTGAGGATCATGATTCTAAGCCAGCCTGAGCACAAAAGTCTGTGACACTCTTATCTCTAATTAACCACAAAGAGCCAGAAGTGGCACTGAGGCTCAAATGGTAGAGTGCTAGCCTTGAGTATCAGTGCTCAGGGATTGCGCTCAGGCCCAGAGTTCAAGCCCCAGGACCCGCAAAATAAATGAATTAGAAAAAAGAAAAAAACGCTGCAAAACATATTTTGGATAAAGAACTGCTGTTCAAACTATGTAACAAACTCTTAAGATTGAACAAAACAAGCAAAAGAACAGCTGGGAAGGGAGTTCAGTGATAAAGCACAAGGTACAAGGTTCAGTACATAGGGCCACACACAAAAAGAAGAAAATAAAAAAAGGAAGAAACTAGGCAAACACTAGGGAAGGGAAAGGGAATATCAAAATCGAGAGACAAAGGATAAAAAGACAACGTCTCCAAAAGCAATACTTGCAAAACCATTTGGTGTAAACCAACTGAACAACAACTCATGGGGGGGAGAAGAAAAGGGGGAGGGAGAGGGGAATGAGGGAGGAGGTAACAAACAGTACAAGAAAAAAAGCAGGTATTACTACCACCTATTAGAATTATGTAAACCTGGAACAACAAACATTGAACAGCAGTCACTCCTGTTCATTGTTGAGGAAAACATAAAATGGCACCACCCCTTTGGTAAAACTAAACAAACTCTTACCAGAAAATCTAGCATTTGTACTCTTCAATATTTACCTACTACACACACACAAAAATAAACAAATAAAAACCCTGTACACAGATGGATATATAGTAGATGCATTATTAATAATGTGCACATTAGAGGAAAAGAGGGAAGATAGAAGAGGGTCGACAGTTGCCTGTGAGAAACTCGAATGTTACCGAATCGTATGCACCTGGAGCGTCACATCAAGTGACTCATAACAGTACTGAGATTTTTGTCAGAAAGGAAAATTACAAGCAGCCTGCGTAAGAAGGCAGATTTGAGCAAATGCCAAGAGTGGTGGCCACAACCACAGAGGCTGCCAAAGTGAACCAAACAAAGGCACACCAGAGTAGACACAGCCTTCTCACCTCCAGCGCAAACCGGATGACTAGGAGCAGAAATCCACATCCTGCGGATCACACATGGACCCAGATTGTGGACGCAGGTCATGGACAGTCTGAAACACCAAGGGAAAGCATAAGTATCCCCCAAAGCCATCCTCACTCCCACCCAGAGAACATCTTCCAGAAAGAAGCCCCCCCCCCCGCAAAGGTGGGACAGGGGAGTGGAAGGAAAGTGGGAGAAAACTGAAGGAGGGGGTAACAAGTTTGACAAGAAATGTATTCACTACCTTACGTATGTAACTGTAACCCTTCAATACATCACCTTGACAGTAAAACTAAAATTGAAAAAGAAGCCCCCCACACACACAAGGGAAAAAAATGCCATCTTTGATACTGGCATAGAGCCAGCCAGAGCAGCTAGCAAATAACATGAGAATGACAGGCAGCAAATGCAGCACCATTTTTGAAGAGGGCCAAAGAATCTGACCAGTGAGAGACAGCTCTGCCCAGGGGGAAATTGCCGGGCCCAAGAGGAGGAAGCTCCTCCCAGAGAGTTGAGGTGGTCCTGCATCTCGGTAGCCAACAAAGACATTCTAATCAGATAGCAGCGCAATCTGCAGGTTAGCTGGCTATTAAAAAGTCTGTAAAATCTCACTGGAAAAAACTGAATAGTGAAGTGAGCCAGACCCAAAGAAACATGGACTCTATGGTCTCCCTCATAGGGAATAATTAGCACAGGTTTAGGCTAGTCACAGCAGAGGACCACAAGAGCCCAATAGCTATACCCTTATGAACACATAAGATGATGCTAAGTGAAATGAACTCCATGTTATGGAAACGACTGTTATATCACTGTTGTAACTACTTTCAACATGCGCTGTGAAACCGTAGCTTCTATTATTGGTGATTCTCTTGTATCCCTTTCCTGTGATTGTACCTGCACTATCACTGTATCTTATCTGAGTACCCTGGATACTGTATATACTGGTATTAGAACTAGGAAACTGAAAGGGAATACCAAAATCGAGAGACACAGGGTAAAAAAGAAAAATGACTACAAAAGCAATACTTGCAAAACTGTTTGGTGTAAATCAACTCCTCAACTCATGGGGGGCGGGGAAGGAAAGGGGGAGGAGAGAGGGGGGAATGAGGGAAGAGGTAACAAACAGTACAAGAAATGTATCCAACGCCTAATATATGAAACTGTAACCTCTCTGTACATCAATTTGACAATAAAAATTTAAAAAACAAAAACCTGAATAGACTTTAACAGCTGAGAGTGGTTCCAGATTAAGTCAAAAGAGTCTCAGGAGTTAGCCCCTCTGGAAAAAGCCCCTGACTCCAGACAGGCTACAACCCCACCCACACTCAAGCTCACTTGCAGAGACTCCAACCTACAGAACCCAGCCACCTCCTTCCTGCATTACCACACAGACAGATCCCTGCTCCCACTGTTAGACTGGGAGACGAGCACAAAGACTCCAAGTTTGTAAGGCAGAACTTTTTTCTGCATGCTCAAATTGATGTGGGCAACCAACTAAGCCTCAGGAAAAATGACAGCCACAAGGAAATTCAAGATTCCATCAAGAGACTGGATAGGAGACAGAAGTTCTCCCCAATAAACTGAAAAATTTCTTTCAAATTATAATTGTTTTTTCTATTTTTATTTTTTAATTTGTTTTTTCTCCCCTTCCCCAGGCCCCACCACCATTTTTTTTTGTCATTGCTGTCCTGTTCCTTCCTACATATACAGCCTGTGGTGATTAAAAGGCTTCTACTTAATTGTATGCACACTTAATTCAGCCTATATTTTGCTTATTTAATTTTCTATTTCTCAATGTTAATGTTTTCAATTTTAGTATTATTACTTTATATATACTTTTATTTTTTATTTCTTTATTATTTTTCTCTGAATTTATCTCTTAGTTTTCTTCCTTCTTTTGCTTCCCTTTTCTATATTACCCAATTCTTATTTTCTCCTCCTTCTAGGTATCATTATATCTCTTAGTATATCTTTTAATTTCACCTTAATCTGTTTTCCTTTATTTCAAGTCCTTCACTCTTTTTCATTTTTAGTTTGTTGATTCCTAGTTGTTTGTCCTTGAGCGAAACTGTATCTGTACCCTTTTGACTTTGTCAAAGTGGCTCATCATGTTATCCTTTCAGTTCAGATTGCTTTAGAGCTCATAAGAGATTTATTCATTGAATACAAATATAAATAATCCCCACTTCTAAAAGACAATACTCTTTCCCTGACAAAGTATAGGAGAGATACATAGTGGAATACCTATGTATGATTTTGAACCTCTAAAATTGGTGCGATTACAGGGCTCTGGGTTGGTTTTTATCTTAAAATTGTGTTCTGTGGTGGAATTGGATCTGCTTTTGTATCCAAAAAAGGAGAGGTAGAGTGAAAATGCCTACAGTTATGAACCTCCAAAGTCTGTGCAACTACAGGGCTACAGGTTGGTTCTTGTCTTAAAACTGTTCTGTTATGGTAAAGGGTTTGCTTTCATTTCCAAATGGGCAGAACAAGCCATAGAAACACAAGAAAAGGCAATTCAAAGAAACTCCACAACCATTCAAAATGAACAGAAACGTAGCAGTCAGAGAAAACCATAAACAACAGTTCTCAAAATTCTCTACAAACACAACAGGTAAACATAGTGAGTAAGAAGACTGGAAGCCTGCACATAGCTATGTGTAAGCATGGTGAGGCTAAGCAAAGATTAATAGAGGAATGCATGGAATCCACAAACAGAAAGCTGAATGAATTTCAACAGAAGGAAAGAGAGTCCACTGAAAATACAGCCTTTCAGCTAAAGGATTGAGGGAGAACACTGAAAACCAAATGAAGTAAAGAAGTCCATAGAAGATCTATAACAAAGCTTCAATAAAGAAATTGAAGCCATCAAAAATGACCAATTAAAAGGAAGAGGAAAAAAAGCAAAGTAGAAAGTCTTGACAGCAGATTCGACAGTGAAGCAGTTAGAATCTCTGGAATTGAAGGCAGTTTAGACATTGTAGAGAAAGAACAAACAATTATTCAAAACAAATTTTAAAAACAAGATAGACCCCTACAAGGGCTATAACACACAATCAGAAGGCCCAATGTAAGGCTAGTAGGTGCTGAGGAAGGCCTAGCAAATCTGACCAAAGGAGAGAAAGAGAGAGAGAACACACCCAAATAAATAAAATCAGAGATAACAATGGGAACATCATGACAGAAATAAACAAGATTCAGTCCACTATACTTTGCAACCCTTTATTCTAACAAATTCAAGAATCTGGAAGAATTTCTAGAAAATATTGAATAGATGTACCCAAACTAAACCAAGAAGATTTTAACTGAGCAAGTAGACCCATACCTACTATTTAAATAGAAATGGCAATGAATGACATCCCATCCAAAACAGCCTAGGACCAGATGGATTCACACCCTTATTCTATAAGGTGTTCACAAGAGAACTCACTCCAGTGCTCTCATACTCTTCAGTGAAACTGAAAGCAAGATCACTACTTAACTCATTCTACAAGGAGAGCATAATCCTCATCCCCAAACCAAATAGGGACTCCTCCATAAAAGAGAACTACAGAACTGTTTCTTTAATGAACATCAATGCAAAACTTCTCAATAAAGTTCTGGCCACCTGACTTCCACAACTAATCAAAAACCTCATACACTATGACCAAACAGGATTCATTCCAGGGATGCAAAACTGGTTCAATATACACAAGTTAATTAATGTAATTCAGTACACATTGGAGGAAGGAAAAAAAAAAAACCACATGATCATCTCACTAGATGTAGTAAAACAATTTGGCAAGATCCAACATCCCTTTATGATGAAAGCTCTGAAAAAAGTTGGAATGCATGGAACATTCCTCAGTGTAACAATGGCTGTATATGACAAACTTACAGCTAGCATTATACTTCATAATGCCCTAGCCAGAGCAATGAGGCAAGAGACAAACATAAAGGAGATCCAAATATGGTAAGAAGAAGTAAAACTCACCCTCTTTGCAGATGACATGATCCTATATTTAAAGAACCCCATAGACTTCTCTCCCAAGTTATGTTAGCTGATCCGAAACTTTGGCAAAGTAGCAGGGTATAAAATTAATCCACAAAAATTTGTATCATTTTTGTAGACCAGCAATATGGAGGGTGAGGCTGAAATCAGAAAGAAACTCCTTTTATAAAAGCCTCAAAGAAAAGAAAAACCTAGGAATCAATTTAACCAAAGACGTGAAGGACCTCTATGATGAAAACTATAAAACCTTGAAAAAGAAAATTAAAGCAGATCTAAGGAAATGGAAGAACCTTCCAGGTTCTGGATTGGGAAGATTTACATCATGAAAATGGCAATACTTCCAAAAGCTATCTGCAAATTCAATGCAATACCCATCAATATCCCAACAACAATCTTTAATGAAATAGAACCAATCATAAGGAATAATAGAAAACCCTGAATAGCAAAAAACAATCCTTAGCAGGAAGAACAGTGCTGGAGGAATATCAATACCAAACTTCTAACTCTATTATAAATCTGTAGATACTAAAAAAAAAAAAATGGTATTGTCACATGAACAGGCCTGATGATCAATGGGATAGAAATGAAGACCCAGAAATCATCCCACAGACCAATGACCACATAATCTTTGATAAGGAGCCAAATACATCAGATGAAAGAAAGGCAGCCTCTTCAACAAATGGTGCTGGCAGAATTGGCTATTCACATGTTAAAAACTGAAGTTAGATCCATATATATATATGTGTGTGTGTGTGTGTGTGTGTATATATATATATATATTCACCCTGAACCAGAATCAATTCCAAATGGATCAAATACCTCAAGGTAGGAGCAGATACCCTGAAAATATTACAGGATGTGGTAGGGATAACACTAGCATTCCTTGGCACAGGTTGAAACTTCCCAAATAAAGATCCAGAAACATAACAAATCAAAGAAAGGCTAGATAAATGGGATTGTGTTAAACTGAAGAACTTCTGCATGGCAAAAGACATAGCTAGCAAGATAAATATCCCACAAATTGGGAGAAGAGCTTTACTACCTATACAATAGATAAGAGCCTCATATCAAAAAGATAGCTAGAGCTCAAAAAATTAAACCCTCCATAAACAAATCCTCAAAGAAACAACCACCTCATTAATAAAGAATTAAAAATAAACTTATCTGGAGAGGAAATAAGAATGGCCAATAGACACATAAAGAAATCTCTGGCCATTAAAAAAATGCCAATTAAAAAGATTAATTTGAGATTCTACCTCACCCCAGTTAGAATGGCCATTGTCAAGAACACAAGTAATAACAGATGCTGGTGGGAATTAACACTACTACACTGTTGGTGGAAACATCAACTGGTTCAATTACTCTGGAAAGTGGTATGGAAGTTCTTCAAAAGACTAAACATAGAGCTCCCCTACAACGCAGTAATCCTGCTCCTGGGTATTTATCCAAATGATCACAAACAAGGCAAAACTAAAGCTACCAACGCAACCATGTTCATTGCAGCATTATTTACCATAGCTAAGATATGGAATCAACCCAGATGCCCCCTCAGTAAATAAACAATGGAATTGTATGATTCCATCAGAAAGAATGACATCACCCCATTCATAAGGAAACAAAAAAGCATGAAAAAAATCATATTAAATGATGTAAGCCAGAACCAAAGAAATTTAGACCCATGTTTTCCCTCATGGGTAATAATTTATATATGCCTGGAATAGTCCTAGCAGATCACAATAGCCCGATAGCTATGTACATATGTACATATATGTACCATATAAAATGATGCTAAGAGAAATGATCTCCACCACAAGGAAAAAAGAGGGTGGTTTTTTTGTGGTTGGTGTGTGTGTGTGTGTGTGTGTGTGTGTGTGTGTGTGTGTGTGTGTGTTTGTTTTCAGATATTTCTATTGTCTTCTTTTTTTGCTTCTGGTTTATTCCCAGTAGTCATTGTTTCTGATTTGAGTACCCTTTATCTTGTATGTAAGTTTATTTGATTTGGGGAAGGAAACAGGAATCACAAAAATGAGAACCAATGCAACAGCAATACTCACTACACACCATGCTGAAAATGAACTTTACAACTTCAGGAGAGGTGATTGGGGACAAGGGAAAGGGGGAGAAAACAAGAGAGGGGATAACAATGTTGAACAAAAATTGTACTCATTTCCTTACCTATGTAACTGTAACTCCTCTGTACATCACCTTGACAAAAAATAAAATTAATAAAAATAATTTTCACATTAGAAGCAATTAATGTCCTCTGTTAAATGAATGGATAAAATAAACTGTGGAAGATCCAGAATATGCCATGTTATTGAGAGTAAGGCAGGAGAAATGAGAAGGGATAAAGGAAAGGGGAAGGAAAGGATCAGAAAAGGAAAGGGAAAATGTTGCTATCATACAATTGTACAAACCACATAACGTACCATCCTAAACTCAAACCCCAATATAAACTGGATTAAGGAGATAAACTGGAGTGTGTCAATGAAGGTTCGATGACAAATTTTCCTCTGTGTTACAGGATGTGGACAGTCAGAGAGTTTGGGCCTGTATGTGGAAATCTCTATACTTTTAGCTCAGTCTTGCTACCTAAGACTACTCAAAAATTAAAATAAATTGGTGTGTGTGTGTGTGTGTGTGTGTGTGTGTAAGAAAAATTAATACTTGAATATTGGGAGAATAAAACCCATCTGTAGTTTTCTTTACTGAATTCTTAGAAGAAGATACTTGTGCCTTTTCTATATAAGATTTCCAGGTTTTCATTTAACCAGCTGGTTCTTTCTTAGCTTAGACTGAATTCTTGTTACTAAACCAGAAGAAACCAGAGTAAGAGGGCCTTAAATCATGTGATCTAAACATTGTACTCAGAAGAAAGTGTCATCAAGACATCTTCGGGTTGCCCTTACATTAGGCTAATGTAAAACGCATAACAACTATTTGGCCAGTCTCAAATTCATGTTACTTCACCCACCGCAGATATTCCCATTCTCTCATTGCCACTCCAGTGGTTCCTAGTTAGGCAAAACATGATTAGGTGCTAACAAACACTTTGGGGTAAGAATTCCTGGGAACTGAAATTTGACACCCTGGGATGGAGAAGGGGGAGGTGGGGATCTCTATTAGCTTAGGACTAAGCTCATGGCTGTCACCATCACAAGGTCCTAGGGGAGGTAATGCTCAATATAGCAACCTTCTGGAACTTCTGTTCATTTGATAAGTGGAATGTAGTTGGAATGTTCTAATGAGACTCAAACCTTCTAGCAGGATGAGCTGAAAAAAAAAATTTATCAGGTGTAAAATAACTTGTGGATATGTGTGAAAAATAAATCATTGTATAACCCATTTAAGAAATTGTTCTGTAAAGTTGTAGATGGAACTAAATCCCAACACTTTTTCTGCTCCTTTCATTAGTAGCCATCCGTTTTCTAAGTCAAGAATTAAGCTTTTCGAATGTCTGTCACATTGTACTAAGAAGCAGAGACGTAGAAGAAACTCCAGAGAGTGTGATAAGAACTCTGTTTTCAACTTGCCAATGACTTTTTCTTGAAAGACAGATGCTTGAGGTTTTTTTGTTTGTTTCGGGTGGGTTTCTTTTTTGTTTCCGTTTACTGTAAAGGGCATTACAATAATTCATAAACTTATTTAACTAACTTGGAAGAATACCTCCATCAACATAAAGTTTTGACTTTAATTATATGTTTCGTATTTCTCCTTCTTTGCAAAAAAAAAGCATCAAAATAGTTATAGTTTTGATAAATCCAGTAAATTTCTCTCATTCTCTCTCTCCCTTCGATGATTGAATGCTACTCTGTTGAAACTTCAGTGACCCTCACCCCACGCAAATCTCTCCCTTGCTGAAACTCTACCCAACTGACAAAATGTTTCCCTACAGAGCTTTCTAGATTACCCCCAACCAGATGTGCTCTTACCCTTCCTTGAACCCTAAATACTTTTCGCTTTTCTTATGGCACTTCTCGCGCTGTGTCTCATATTAATACCGTTGCCATATTGTCTGCTCATTATGAGAAAGGCCTTCCTTGAACACAGGAGCAGCATTCAGCCAGGCCTCCTTTGCCGAAGGCTTTGTTTAAAGCATGTGTCCACCCCGTCCTTCAGGTTTGGGGGTGCTATGTCAGGTGCCCATTTAAAGATTGCAATATTCTTGATCCATTTCAAACTCAATCCAAAGCATTGAAATCTCTAATTGGCTTCTTTCCTCAATAATAATGGCATAAGGCTCCCAAAAGACTTCTCCCTGGGAGAGCCTCTTCTTGTTCTGATGACTTCAGCTGTTACCTATAAACCAAGAACTTGCAAATTTTTATTTCTAGCTCTTGAAAATTAGCTTGTATCATTAGTTTCTTTCATGGTTGTTCTAAAAATAAATATTATTTATATGTTACATATTATATATATATGAGAACCTATACATAGGATATAAACAAGATAGTTAATTGCATCAATAGCATATTTCAAAAGTATATTGGACTTCCCAGGAAAAATTCTAGTCTCTCTAAAAGGAATGATTAACAGAGCAAAATCCTAAAACAAAAGAGAGAAAACTGCAATGTACCTGTCCATCATGGAATTTTTTTCTTATTTATTGTCAAAGTGATGTACAGAGAGGTTACAGTTTCATACGTTAGGCCTTGGGTACATTTCTTGTACTGTTTGTTACCTCCTCCCTCATACCCCCTCTCCCCTCCCCTCTTCCCTCTCCCCCCATGAGATGTTCACTTGGTTTACACCAAATGGTTTTGCAAGTATTGCTTTTGTAGTCGTTTGTCTTTTTATCCTGTGTCTCTCGATTTTGGTATTCCCTTTCACTTCCCTAGTTCTAATACCAGTATATACAGTTTCCAATGTACTCAGATAAGATTATTTTAAGCCATTTAATTGTCTATAAATGCCATCTTTAAACTAGGAATCGTTTCTTTCACATTATTGTGAGTTTCAAATGAGATAAAGTTAATGACAGCCCATCAGAAGGTAGATAGAATTGGGAAAACCCAGGTTGGTGGTTAAGAACATGGTGGTAGAATCAAACTACTTGGACTTTTTCTTTTGTTGTTGCCTTGTGCTATTGTTGCCTGTTTATTTGTGTGAGACAAAGCCTCACTCTTTAGTTCAGGCTGGGCTAGAACTCACCATCCGCATGCCTCAGCTTTTCAGTGCTGAGATTACAGACTTTTCTGCTATACTCAGCTTCTCTGGATTTCCATGAAGATTCAGATCCTTGTGCCTTTTACCTGTCTCTAGCACAGTAAACAGGAGAACGAACGAATATCTGAAGCTCTTGACAGGAGCAAATGAGATAATGTTTGAACAGCATGATGAATGTATATATGAAGCTCTTGAGAGGAACAAATGAGATAATGTTTGAATAGCACATAGTCGTATGTCTATTATTTCCTTAACACTGTGGCTTCTGTAAGAAGTTTGTTAAGATCTTTTAACTGCTCAAAGAACTTTAAGATGCACAATGTGGCCCAAGCAAGTTATTTTTATATAAATCATCTGGAAAGGCCTAAATACTTCAACAATTTTATAGAAAAAGGGTTTGTATATATTTAACTTTTATGTCATACCCCTAAATCCCTTAAACAATACTAAGTACGGAAAAGCTAGAACCATCTTCAACTCAAAGGGAAATGCTGGGCATTCTAGAGTAAATATAGTTTTCAGTCCCAGGAGTGAAATTTAACTTTCATTCCAGTTCTATGTGCCAACTTAAAACTATCATCTTGATCCTTAATCCAATGGCTTCATGAATTGTTGTCATGTGTACATTCACAGAAAGCAAGAAGTCTATAAGTATAGTGCACAGTACTGTTCATTTGTGGTTAGCAAACTCCAGAGGAAAAAAAAAAGGCTTCTGGTAGCATATTTTGACAATTCTTATAATTTGTGGTGATGTTTTCATTATAGTGTGTCACACAGGAAGCCACAAAAGGATTAGACATAGACCAACTCATCCACATTTCTTCCAGCCAGTAATCGCATTGCTGCCCGCCAACATCCTTAATTTCCTTAGTGCCAGCTCTTCCATTTGCCATATCATACAGCCTTAAACTTGTTAAGAAATAATGAGCCATGCAGGCAAAAATGTTATTATCTGAGTTTTATTAGTTCCTGTGATTTGATCCTTCAGAAATACCTGAGCCCACAGTAAGATGAATGTCTCAGAAGATGAAAAGATGCTGGTAGGATTTTCAAAAACTCAGAGAGTTTTAAAGGAAATATTAGGAAAGAAGAGGAAAAGAAAAGAAACTGATCTGAGGGGGACCATAGATCCTAGGAAACTGGCTCATACTATAGTTCTTCACAATTTCATAAGGGAAAATTTTTCAAAATTCTGAAACCATGTGCATTTGTCCAATTCTAAATTTTAAAAAATTCATAACTTTATTGGACTAGTAAAAACATGCTAATATATTTCCAAACACAATGAAAATGACTTCATTGGAAACTTAGCATTTGGTTTTATTTCTCTATTACCTGAATTACTTTATGGAGGTATACAAGTGCCTACTACAAGTAGCAAAACCAACGGAAAACGTTGCATCTCCTCGTCAGTTAAGAAACAATGTGCAATATTTCCTTTAATCAGAAATATTGCACTTCAGTCATTTTATTTGATGCTGTGAAGCTCTGGATAAGGTGAATTTAAAAAAATTTCCTTTCATGATATTCAAAATTGATGACTATAGTCTATTCCTATCTATTCTCCCAACATCACATTCCCAGGATTCTCTTTGTGCATTCCCATCTTAGCAAAGAATTTTTTATTGTCGGTCATGGGACTTGAACTCTCGGCCTGGGCCTGAGCTCTTCCGCTCAAGGCTAGTGCTCTACCACTTGAGCCACGGTGCCACTTCCAGTTTTGGAGGTTGTTAATTGGAGACTTTCCTAATCTGGTTGGCTTTGAACCAAGATCCTCAGAGCTCAGCCTCCTGAGTAGCTAAGATTACAAGCATGAGCCACTGAAGCCTGGCAGCAAAGAAGTTTTTTTTTTGGGGGGGGGGGCCAGTACTGGGGCTTGGACTCAGGGCCTGAGCACTGTCCCTGGCTTCTTTTTGCTCAAGGCTAGCACTCTGCCTCTTGAGCCACAGCGCCACTTCTGGCCATTTTCTGTATATGTGGTGCTGGGGAATCGAACCCAGGGCCTCATGTATATGAGGCAGGCACTCTTGCCACTAGGCCATATCCCCAGCCCATGCAAAGAAGTTTTTTAATCCTCTTCTGATACCATATGAGGAATCTCACTCACATCGATTGTTTCCGCTAGATCAACACAAATGTTGGTTTATAATCAATATTATCAAAATTGTACTTTCTGGCAGCTCAAATTTTAAGCTACCAAATACAGTCTTCTCAATAATTCTGCATCTTTTTGTGAGTTCATCTGTCAATTTGCTTTATTTGAAATAGTTTGTGCTGACATTTTCATGTATGGACTGTTATGGTTCCTATTACTACAAGATGATGAGTATATATGAAACCAGCAATGCTTTTTCTCCTTATATACTGGCCTGCCCCAGTTCCATCCTAGATCCTGCAGACAACATATGGTTATGATTGGACATTTTCTTCTTGCTGCCTTCCACAGTACCTTTCATATAACTCTACTATAATATTTTTATAGTCAAGTAATCATTTATTTACTGCCTGTGCCCCTCAATAACAGGGAGAATGTAGTGCATGAAGCATATTTTATGGTCTTACGTCACTGTTGAACAGAAGAGTGCCCAACACAAAGAAAAAAAACTCATCCATGTTGGTAAATGGATGATTCAAACATACAGTTTCTCAGGCTGACTTTATTACCCTCACCTTCCTCACTATCATAATTCTTTAGTTCAGAAGCTATATAATTATATTCTTTCCTGCCTACATTTCATTCATTGTATTAAATCTCCAAAGCTTACAGTTCAAGTTTCATCACTGGGGAATAATGCCTGGACTTTGGAACAGTGGTGGCATGCGTTGTCATGTCAACATACTGGCGTAGAGTGAACAACTAAGGAAATAGAAAGCAAAAAAGAGGGAATGTGCTTTTCACTCTCACATTTTCCAAAAGCTTCAAGGTAAAGTCGTTGAGCCCTTCAGTAAGCCTCGCCTTCTAATTCTTAGCCACCAGGTTCCCATGCAGAGGTGCATGTCTCAGAAATGGCTGATCCCTTTGCTTCCCTTCTCACCTCATGCCAGAGACATTGCCAAGCTGCTGCCCCTGAGGCTGCACGCCAGCCAAGTTCTTCCTGTAATCCCAGTTTCAACTTTTAATGTCAATGTAATTATGCAATGCCTTGGTTGCTACCTTACTATTTATACGTCGTACAATTCATGCATTAAATGGCTTTGAAATAGATTAACAAATAAAATTTTGATTGACTGAAAAGTGAGCAAATCTCTCAGTATTTTATATTTTTGTAGCTATAA
The DNA here is from genome assembly GCF_023159225.1 of Perognathus longimembris pacificus. Classification (NCBI taxonomy): domain Eukaryota; kingdom Metazoa; phylum Chordata; class Mammalia; order Rodentia; family Heteromyidae; genus Perognathus; species Perognathus longimembris. Next base: position 33,194,625 of record NC_063182.1, read on the forward strand.
TTTCCCCATTTTTAGATTAAAGATATTGGTTCAATGTCTTAGAAATTATTCATTCAATAAATATTGAAAAATGTCTCTGATACAGACATCTGAGATACACACACACACATTCTGATGAAGCCTACATTCCAGCAAGAGCAACAGTGAATGAGGTAATTAAGGAAAAGTAAAAATCAAGTAATTTGAACAAATGCAAGTCTTGAGCAACAAAATTATCTGGGGAAAGGTGGCTCATACCTGTGATCTCAGCTATTTAGGAGGCTGAGGTTTAAAGGATCAAGACTCAAAGCCAGACCAGACAGGACTGCAAGATTACATATCCAAATAACTAGAAAAAAAGCTGTATCACCAGGGGTGGGGTATCAGCCCAGCAAACCAGCCGAGTAAGAATGAGTCTCTGAGTCCAAACTCTGGTATGTGTGTATTATATATTTGTGTATGCATATGTATATATATATATATATGTATGCATATATACATACATACTGGTAAAAGACAGATGATGACTACATTCTTGAGGTAGGATATCAGATAAGGCCTTTCCAAATGTGTGCCTCAAATATGAAATCCGAGTGAAAACTTAAGAATAAAGAAGTGCATTTTGGAGCTATCTGGAACATGCATTCATGAGAATGAACAAAGCAAGTACAAAGGGCCTGAGGCAAAAGGATACTTGGTGTATTTTTCAGAAACACAAAGAAGCTAATGATACTGAATCTAAGGAAGACAGCAGACATAATTGGGGTGGGTGTGTGGATGGGATGGGAGAAACAGAAGTGATTAATAAGTCAATTAGTCACTCATAGATGAAAGGATTTGGCACAACTCTGTGGAAAGCTATTAAAAGACAAGAAGGACTTGCTCTTATGTTTTAGCAGGGGAAAATAAATGGCTGCTGCATTGAGAATAGTCAATAATAAGATAAAGAGGAGCAGGACATCTACAAAGTACTGAGATAATCCAAGCAAGAGAGGATGCTGGCTTTTCTAAGGAGAAAGTGATAAGAGGCCGTTGAATTCTGGATAGTCTCTGAGAAAAAAAGGACGTCCATAATCTGATTGGACATGATGTAAAATAAGTTAAGTATATTACACCAAGTCTCTTCCTCTAACACCTCTAAAACCATCTTCAAAGTTAGGCAATAGCTTTGAATTTTTCTGAGACCTTCCACTTATGTCCAAAGCTCATCTGTTACAAAATTCTATATTTTCCAATTCTAAAACATTATATATATGTATATATGTATTATATACATATATATATTCCTTCATGCTCCCCATGCTGACAACTCTAAAGACTCTTGTTTTGTTTGTTTGTTTTTCTTTATTTGTTTTATTTTGTTTGTGTTCTGGTTTGACAGTACTGGAGTTTGAACGGAGGGCCTGGCACTTGGTAAACTTGTTTCCTCAGCCAGTAGTTTACCCCTTGAGCCACACCTCCGGGCTATTCTTTTGCTTAATATTTTGGAAATGGGCTCTTGCAACTTTTCTTCTTGCTTTAACTACTGTCATTTAGATCTCAGCCTCCCAAGGAGCAGGTTTAAAGGCATGAACCACCCCACCTCCCACTGCCCACTGCCCCTTATCTAGCAACTGCCATGAGCTTTCAGTCGGCCCACACTTCCAGTTTCTCCAGTTCAGCTAATTCATCCTCTCAAGGTGACCAGAATAATATTTTTGAAGCAACAGTTGTGTCTCCCCCCTGTCTAAAATCTCCAGTGGAGTTGAACTAATTTCAAAAGTCTTACCTGTTCTACCTCATCACTCAAAAATTCTGTTCCTCCAATTTTCTATGCCAATGTGTGTTTGCCTTTGCTCATTCTGTGTCATATGTTTGAAATTAGCTTTACTTTAATATGCCTTTTCTCTGATCCATCCTCATAAGCCTGAAGAAAAAGCCCTATTAATCCCCTAACTATGTACCCATTATTTTGGTTTATAGGCGTATCAGAACAGTTAGAACTCTGCATTAGAGCAGCATGACCATCTTCCTCTCTCTTCACTTTGTATAATGGATGGTATGTGAAAGACACTTCACAGACTCATGTTCACTTGGTTTCACATGCCCAAAATAGGTCTTTATGCTTTTCCAAGCTTTCTTTGCCTTGGGCTTGTACTTGGCTAGTGCAATAACTACCCCTTTCAGCTTATAATCTAGAAATATGTACATGCATACTTCTGTGGCTTCCATGTTGAAGAATGATTCTAGGAATGAGCCAAAAAATTTAAGCAAATGGCCCTTTATCATTCCTCATCATTTCTGATGCCCTGAACCATTTGTCAGTAAATAAACTACTTAACAAAATACTTTCTTTTTTTTTTTCTTTTGCCAGTCCTGGGGCCTCAGGGCCTGAGCACTGTCCCTGGTTTCTTTTTGCTCAAGGCTAGCACTCTGCCACTTGAGCCACAGAGCCACTTCTGTATATGTGGTGCTGGGGAATCGAACCCAGGGCCTCATGTATATGAGGCAGGCACTCTTGCCACTAGGCCATATCCCCAGCCCACAAAATACTTTCTGCTTGAGACTGAGACCACACTGCTTGTTGCTTTTATTTGTCCAGTAATTCTCTTTCTGCTTCTTTTACTAAAAACTGTTTCTCTCTCAACACAAATGTTCCCGTATGCTATCTTTGCCTTTTTCATTTGCTACTATGAGATTCATTACAGGTTTTAATGACTCTGAAATCTTCACCCATGGTCTTTTCCAGTATTTCCAGCTCCTCACCTTGTACATAAAACAAAACACCCAGTTCACCCCTTTGTAATGGAAACATGACTCACTGTAGTTCTTTCCAAGTTTCCCCTTCACTTGAAGTATCAGGTATTCTAGATTTCAGGGGGAAAAAATTGAGGTTAATCTTGTCTCTTTTTTAAGTTCTCCTTTTTCCTTTGCTTCTTATAAATGTACCTTCACAAGTATTTGCGATCTTTAATTGCTTCTGCTGTCATCACTTTATCTCTGGAAGAGTGGCCCAACATTACTGGAACTGTAGAATCTTCCCCTTCCTGCTCATCTAATGTCTGAAAGGCTAAGGTGGTATTGATAGCTGTTGTTTACAGACAAATCCTAACATCTCAATGGTTTAAAACACTCACACACGCTCAGGTTAATCCATCTCTATTCAAGAATTCAAGATCTTCGTACTAGGGTCTCCAGCCAACCAACAGAGAAAACCTATCTTCTTCTAAACCAATTTATCAATATGGTATCATGTGTGTTACTTCTGCTCAAATGTCACTGGCCAAAATTCCATCACAAAAACCTTACATAACTAAAAGACTGGAAATTAATCTAGCTGTGTTCCAAGAAGAAACAAAAACTGATTTCTCATACATGCATAGGTTTGTGTGCCTCATTCATCTTTCTAAATCGGACTTACATTCCTACCCAAGGACAACATTCTTTAAAAATGAAGTTCCAGGCCCAGCCTAAGTGTCAAGGCCTTCACAATAAAGGTGCCACTGCTGTTTGGGAAAAAGACAAATTGCCCAGAGGCCTGTTCAGTTATGACATGAAGAGAAATACCCTCTCTCTTATTTCCAAATCTGACTCTCAAAAAATGATAAATCTTCCCAACTTTTAGCAGATTGTTAAACTAAGCAAAGCAAATGTGCTGCTATCTGGGTCTGCAGAAATGTCAATGTTTTCACTTAACATCATAGGATCTATGAGACAAAACAGCTCTTCCAAATGCTGCTAAGGCAAACACCAGTCCATTGACTATCACCTGTGGCCAGTTAACCAGATCACTTCATTTTCAAACTCATCATTGTGGCTGCCTTGACATTCAGTAACATCAGATGAAACCAACTGCAGCCAAACCAGCCATACAATGTGATCTTTACGCTGAGGAAGATGACAGAGCTAATCAGGTCAGCCCAGCCATAATTTTATTATTTCCATCCAACTAAATTGAATTGAAGAATGTTGTTAAGGAACGAAGTCCAAATCTTAAAACTTGATTAATTCTATTCTTAGAGACTTCAGGAGTTTGTTTTCCTTTTATCAAAGAACAAAAGCACAAATTCCAACTACCTGTCACCTATAAAAGAGGGGAAATGATACAACTATTAGCCAAATGTATACACATTGCAGTAGGAAATATGTCCCCGCTTGTAGATGCTTCAAACTGTCAATGTTCTCTGACTTGTGCCACCCTCTCAAAAATCAGCTCCGGAACACAATCCAAACAGTAGAGGTTGAAATAAAGTATTCTGAAGGTAAAGGGACATGCAGCCACACAATTACTAGTCTAAATGAACCAGGTCATACTTTTGTGGAAAGCAGAGGCTGTCACTCACAGGAACACCTGGCCTTTTGCTAGTGAACAGTCTAGGCCTCCAATTTTCAGTAAGACAATAGCAGGCGGTAAAGGCAGCTCTTGCCTGAATTCCAAATAGCAAGAAAAGTTTAGTATTGAGCTATATCGTTTTCAATACCAGTGGCATCACAGGTAAAAGTGAAAAATAAAACTAATTATGAGAAATGCAATCTTATACTTTAGCTTTGCTGAGTTATTCTCCATTATTGTGTGGAGGATGTGCAACAATAAGAGCAATGGTGATGTCTCTAACTACATGCTTTAGATTAAAATGTTACTCTAGGGAAGGAAATGGAAGGACTTGGAAAAATTATACTAAGTGAAGTGAGCCAGACCCAAAGAAACATGGACTCTATGGTCTCCCTCATAGGGAATAATTAGCACAGGTTTAGGCAAGTCACAACAGAGGATCACAAGAGCCCAATAGCTATATCCTTATGAACACATAAGATGATGCTAAGTGAAATGAACTCCATTTTATGAAAATGATTGTTATATCAGAGTTGAAACTACTTTCAACATCCCATGTGTATCTGTAGTTTCTACTATTGATGATGTTCGTGTATCACCTTCTTGTGATTGTATCTACACTATCTCTGTAATCTTATCTGAGTTGGAAAACAGTGTGTACAGTGTATGGGAAACAGTGTGTACTGGTATTAGAATTAGGAAATTCAAAGGGAATACCAAAATTGAGAGACAAAGGGTAAAATACGAGAAGCAACAACAAAAGCAATACTTGCAAAACTGTTTGGTGTAAGTGAACTGAACACCTCATGGGGGGACGGGGAGGGGGGAGGGGAGTATGAGGGTCAAGGTAACAAACAGTACAAGAAATGTAACCAATGGGGGCTGGGGATATAGCCTAGTGGCAAGAGTGCCTGCCTCGGATACACGAGGCCCTAGGTTCGATTCCCCAGCACCACATATACAGAAAACGGCCAGAAGCGGCGCTGTGGCTCAAGTGGCAGAGTGCTAGCCTTGAGCGGAAAGAAGCCAGGGACAGTGCTCAGGCCCTGAGTCCAAGGCCCAGGACTGGCCAAAAAATAAAAAAATAAAAATAAAAAAAAATAAAGAAATGTAACCAATGCCTAACGTGTAAAACTGTAACCTCTCTGTACATCAGTTTTATAATAAAAAATTTAAAAAAAATGTTACTCTAGGGTTATGACTCAATTGTTAGAGGGCCAGCCTTAGAGAGCCATGCCGGAGTATAAGGTCTTGAGTTCAAGACTCAGTACAAAACTGAAAAGAAAAGAAAGCGAGTATTACCCTAAAACTTAAGGCTGCAAGACGCCATGGTCCATGTATATATTGCACATACATGTCATATATTTGAAGTCAACCTTGTAAATAAACTGCCATTCACACATGGGAATGCAGGCATAACTTCTGACTAAAGCTCCCCAACTGCTCTGATTGAGCAGTAGAGTAGGCATCCAAAAATACTATGTTGAACTCATAAAAGAGGAAAAAAAGATTGTGTGTTCAGCTAATGTTTATTAGATGTCTGTCAGGTTTCCTGGGCACTGTTTTGACCATTTACCAGAACCACACACTACTCTAGCACCAGAATGCTGGTAGTGGCCATCACTACACAATTGCTACCAGAAGCTTAGTAGATCTTAAACACTCACATTGGAAGCAGACAGTAAATAAATTATTAAGTCTTGGGTAAATTAATAAGAGTTCATTGGTCTGTAGAAAAATAATGCAATTAAATGTCTTAGTTTTGTCTAACTTGACGTAGGAAGATAGAGAGTCCTTGAGAGCTTACAGTCATAAATAAGATCGTCAAAGACCCTGAAGAAAGATGATATAGTTTACCAGCATTTGCTCCCAAGCAAGGCAGAGTAAAGCCCAGAGAGAGTATCTGATAAACATAAGGAAAAGCACAGAAGCAACTGTGCCTAGACAGTCAGCAACAGAGAGGAAAAAAAGGAGCAAAAGACCAAAGTGCTTTTAAACTTAGGCATTCGTTTTTGTCTTTTATTTTTTGTTTTGTGCTGGTCCTGGGGCTTGAACTCTGGGTTTAGGCCTTTGCTTTCTTTTCTTGGCAAAATACTGAAGGAAACAATGGTAGGAGCAATAAAAACAGGAGGCAACTGCAAGAATGAAGACAAGCTGTGCACAGTATCATGCCCGTAATTCCAAACACTTAGAAGGCAAAGGTTGGGACTATCAAGAGTAGCCCCAGCAAACAGTTGGTCAACCAATCAGTGGATGTAGATGTGTGCCCTATCATCCCAGATACACAGGCCACATCAACAGGAAGATGGCAGCCCAGGCTGGGCTGGGAATAAACGCAAGACCCGACCACGATTAACTAATGGCAAGAAGGGCTAGGAACATGGCTCAAGTAATAGGACACCTTCCTAGCAGGTGCAAAGCGAGGAGGAGGAGGAGGAGGAGGAGGAGGAGGAGGAGGAGGAGGAGGAGGAGGAGGAGGAGGAGGAGGAGGAGGAGGAGGAGGAGGAGGAGGAGGAGGAGGAGGAGGAGGAGGAGGAGGAGGAGGAGGAGGAGGAGGAGGAGGAGGAGGAGGAGGAGGAGGAGGAGGAGGAGGAGGAGGAGGAGGAGGAGGAGGAGGAGGAGGAGGAGGAGGAGGAGGAGGAGGAGGAGGAGGAGGAGGAGGAGGAGGAGGAGGAGGAGGAGGAGGAGGAGGAGGAGGAGGAGGAGGAGGAGGAGGAGGAGGAGGAGGAGGAGGAGGAGGAGGAGGAGGAGGAGGAGGAATGGATGGTAGCAGAGAGGCTACTGAGAAATAGTGTGATTCTGAAACAACTCTGGAGATAAAGTCAACAAGAATGTTCCAAGCAAAGGATATAATGAGGGAGAAAACAAAGGAACAAAGAATGACTTCAGTTTTTTGTGGATTTTATCATTGTTTTCATTTTTATGCTTTTCTAACAATTAGAAATAGGCAAGACTAAGTAAAATAGCTTTTTATTAGGGGAGGAACCAAGTATTCTATTTTGAGCATGGTTAACTTAATGTGTCTATTAAATATCTAAGTGGAAATATAAGTGGGCAATTGAATATATGAGTCTATAATTGAGTTCTAATCTAGAGATATAAATTCTGGAATAGACAATGTGATTGTGATGATAGAAACAGATCTCAAGAGAATGAATGCAGATGAAGAAGGGGAATGTTTCAAGAATTTGGACACTTCAAAATGAAAAGGATTAAAAGATGAACAGGAACCAGGAAGGAAGATTACAAGAAGAGACTGGCAAATGGAAAGGATACCAAAAGCCAAATGAAAAACTCATTTCAGGGAAAAGAAGGGGGAGGGGGGTGGCTACAATATCTACAATGTTGTTGACAGCTTTAATGTCTGAAACAGTAGGTTACTACCAGCAAATTACCAACCTAGCCTGATGCATTAAAGCTGATGTTAGCCATTAGAAAACAGAAGTGTATAATGGTGACGATAATGTCACACTGTATGTCTACTATATGTCAGGCATTTCACCAAGGACTTACAATCATAATCACATTTAATACTCTCAAAATTCTATCAAGCCCTACTTAAAAGATACTTCTCCTAACAAATGAAATCTGAGTCTCAGAGAACCATTGTGATTCTCCTGCCTTCATACAACTCTTTAAGAGCTGGGATCTAAAGATGCTTCCTACCATACTTTGTGGTTGGAATTGCCATACCGCAGTGATGGTATACCCTCTATTATAAGCCTTCCTGGCTTTGAGTTCACACTGTTTAAAGAGTAACTTTAAGAAGAAAAGCCAGAGGTAAAACACAAATAAAAATAAGTACATATCTAATGATAAAATTTTCTTTAACATTTTAAAAATAATTAAAAATTACGTGAACTTTTGTAACCTGAATATTTCAGGTCAGAGGCCATTTTCTTTTTTTAAAGAAAATATCAAGCTTATTAAGAAACAAAACTAAAATGATAATCGGTCCAGGTGCTGATGATACACACTCAAGCAAAGACCTGACTATGTTTGAGGTAAGGTTTTGCTTTATGCCCAGGGTAGCAGGGTATATACTGTTACATTCAAATGTACAAAAGGTCAATTCTAGAAATCTTGATGAAAAATAGAAATCTCTACTCACAGATTTTTTAATGGTATGCACCCATCGATGATAGAGGATGCATAGCATTCAATACAAAATCCACTCTCAATATCTGACTTGATGTGTTTTCCTCACTCACAAACTTGAAACTACCCCTGTCATAATAAACACTTCTGGTACTTTGTCCCCTAAAATTCAGATGATTAATTTTTCTTCCTTCCTTGTGGAGCAGAATAGCAGAGTTAAAACTCTGGTGTCTAGGGCTGGGAATATGGCCTAGTGGCAAGAGTGCTTGCCTCATATACATGAAGCCCTGGGTTTGATTTCCCAGCACCACATATATAGAAAATGGCCAGAAGTGGCGCTGTGGCTCAAGTGGCAGAGTGCTAGCCTTGAGCAAAAAGAAGCCAGCAACAGTACTCAGGCCCTGAGTCCAAGCCCCAGGACTGGCAAAAGAAAAAAATAAAGAAATAAAATAAAAATAAAGAAATATATGCACTGCCTTACGTATGAAACTGTAACTCCTCTGTACATCACTTTGACAATAAAGAAATAATTTTTTTTTAACTCTGGTGTCTAGCTTTGAGTTGCTTAGTCTTACTGTGGTCTTAATAGATTCATGCCTCTGTTTCCCCACCCACAAATTACAATAATATCTCACAATACAATACAATAACATCTTACTCTAAAGCCATTGTCTGGATTAAATAAGTAAAATATTTATTATGTATTGTAGCAAGTTCTCTCTGTTTCTTGAAAGCATCCACAAAGAATACTATAATCTTTGCCTTCTTTACACTAGCCAATGACCCCTGTTCCCATTTTGGGAACGCACATTCATTGTCCTTCCCTCTACTGAACATTCACAGCATGATTCCCTTAAGGTAAGCAGTCTGACCCTTTGAAGCTTAGAAAGTCCAGGAGCAAACCTTGTCATGTGTCTCTGGCCAATCTCCTCTGAGTTTCTCTCTGGTCATAATCAGCTAAAAGGTGTACTCATTTGGGAAAACATGGGAATGGGTGTAACCCAGCTTCAGTCTATTGCCCCCTGGTGGAGGGACTATTGCTGCAGTTGGTTCAATCTGAACACCGAGGCTCAAACATTTTCTGCTCATCTCATTACCTAGTTGCCAACTTGAAACCGGAATCCTGCTTATTCTCCCTGGCATTACCTGTTGAGTTTGAATCCATGAATGAGCTGAATGCCTATATATTCTCACTTAGTTGGTGACATTTCCCTGCTCTGAAGCTATTTATCTTTGTTTCGTTTCACTGGCATTTCTAACCACGATTAGAAACCTTTACTCCAGTCCCTGGCATAATACCTCCTACTAACTTCACAAGTCTCTAGGAGTTCTGGTCTCTACCCAGGGGCTCAAGGACTACTTAATTCCAGCCCTACAGTGGCAGCCAAGTCCTCGGAGATTCATTCTCGTCTAGTGAGATAAAGCAAAAGCATTGAACTAGCACAAGCATGGCTGTCACGAACCTATTCTCCTTCTCAAAGAACAATTCCAATTTCCTCCGTAAATGGGTGTCCATTGAGTCTGTTCAAAACCAATTTTCAGCCTATTGGCTCACAAGGGAATTTTTAAGACTTTCTCAGTTGACCCTCAGCCATTAATCACAAACCAACCAATAGGATACTCCAAAACACACGGAAAGGACTGTATCCGTGCCAGCCAGCTAGAGCCATCAAAGAAACGATGTCCAGCACAGGCACCACTTTAATTTTATCTCTTCTGAAATCTTTGTCTTTAAAAGCAATCATAAATGAATTGTATTCTGGCTAAGAATCAGAGACACAGGAAGTATCCGCTTTATATCGAATCCAAACAAACTGTTCTTTCCTTTCTCTTGTCCGCTTTTTACCTTTGGTTTCTCTCTCAACCCTTCACTGATATGTCCTATGACTTTCATTTCTAGTTGTTGGATCCTCCTTCTCATTTGTTTTCTTACTCTCATAACATTCTTCCTACAAGTGGTGAGACCATCCATAGATGCCACCTCTTATGAGCTAAGAGATTGAGCCCCTTCACTCGGCTCTGCTTTGGGTACATCTGGATAATTAATCTCCATAAATAGACTATTCAGCTTAGACATTTTATGTGACTATTAATGTTGGCCAGTTCTTCTTGGTTTTGCTCAGCTCTAGAATTATATATAAATCTCTATATCCTTTTCTGCCACTAATGCCTTTTATGGGAAATATTTTAAAACATTAAAAAAATAACCTTGTCTATAATTTGTGAAATTGTATGATGGCGAATATCCTTTCTCAGCTCAAACATATTAGATACACAAAATCCCAGATGAAGACTGGGCTGTGGATCAAGTGGTAGGGCACTTGATGAGCCAAATCCCAGGTGGACATCTCCATCGAGAGCTCATTGTGGCTGAATCTCTCCCGCATTCATTTCTATGTAATGCACCAATCTGACCACAAAAAGAATGACACGTTACATATTTTAATTGTGAATTGCCTTTCGTGTTTATACGAGGCTCCATAGAAATCATCCTAAAAATTACTTTGGGACATTTTTCACTTCAGTTCCTCCTTTTTAAGGCATGGCTTCTTACTTTCTCCATGCTGTTCTTCATGTGTTCCTCTCCTCTTCCCTTGCACACATATGCCCTTGCGCATTTCCCTTACACATATATGCCTTCGAACATGCAGATCTCACGCTATCTGCTGTCTCTAAAATCCGTGATCTGTCTTCTGCTTAAAATGCCTTTCTCACCAGATTCATTACTCAAAGAAATTTTGTTGAATACATATGCAGATTCTCCCCTGCTGTTAAACTCTCAGTTTGTAAAGTGTACAATTATTCACCTAACACTCAAAGGCTGAAATCCTATAGTATGAATTATTTTCATCCACTTCTGAGCATTCTCTGATTTTAAGCTACAAAATCATTTGAAGATTGTCCTTAAAAGGGGGAAAATCATAACAAATAGTTGGTAATAGACCACTGGAAATATGAATAAATATAAAAGCTACTTTAGATGGATTATATTGTGTATTATGTTGCTATATAATGACTGATACTGTGTGCATATACAAATGCACTCTTGCTGTGTAGGTATCCATGCTGTATTTGTTAACTTTAAGCTATAGCATCTCTACATAGTGTTCAGAAATATCTATGTTGAGTGTTGCATTACTGCTCTTTAGAGGATTTTGTAGCCCTAAGGGCCAGTTTTTAGAGACCAATGCATCTTGTTGGACTAGATCTGAGACTAGCGCCTGAAAAGAATACTAAAGACTTTGATGGATTATCACTAAAACTGAACTGTGCTGAAAAGTTATAAATCACCAACTTCCCTTTGGCTTAGATGGGACTGATTGCTAGAGATCATCAAAGTCACAAAGCTGTCCTGAGCCCTAAAAAAAATACATTAGAAACAGGCATCATCTATCAGAAATGTAAACAAGCATAATACACATTCCAGGCATGTGAGTTCAGGAACTAATCTCAGATAGATGATAAACAAATGATGAGTTACATGTAAATCAACATTGTTGCCAAAACATTGCCCTTTTAATCCCAGATAAATGATGAAGTTTATAAAAGGAGATTTGGGGGAGAGTCATGGAAGATTGTTTAAACGTACATGGAGAGTGGTTTAAGTGCTAATCCATTGCCATTTATGTAAACTGCAGTTCTATCATCAGTCTTTGCTGCATAAAATTGCCTCATCACTTAAAAAAATCCATAAACGTAGTTAAAACTAGTCCTTACTGGGAACAAGTTTTTCACATTAAACTCTCTTTCACATACACATAGTGACACAGTTTTGAAAATTTCTACTCCAAACACACACAAAAGTTTAAAGCACTTCATAATTTTCATGGGTGTCACCCTCTATCCAACTCCAAAAGATCTAAGGATTCAGAAAGGCATCTACACCAAGATGTTTCACAAGATATTTTGTAAATTAATCTGGATTCTACTGAAAGCTGTTACACATCTGCTTTGCCTTTCCAATGGAGAATGCAAACATGTTGATGGTTTCAGTCCAAGCCCTTTTTTGCAAGCAAGAAGGAAATGCAGAATGTTCAGCTAATTGCTAAGAGGAAATCCATATGTGTTATTTGCTTTCCATGAAAGGACAGGTCCTCTTGCTATTTAATTGATGAAATGTTGTACGCAAATCTGACAGTGATTAATACCAGTCTAAGATGCCATTTTAGGAGCTGCAAGTGTAGTGCTTTGGAATATGTTCTTTGACATTTACATTGCTATTTGCTAGGTATAAAATCTAGTTCTTGCCATAAGCATTTATACTGGGGGGGAAATGTTAAGTAATATCTTCCTGAGAATCTAATGTTTACAAAGACAGGCATGAGTTGCTTTTTTGTCCCTGATTTCCTTGTTAAAAACAAACAGTGTGCTTTACAATTCATCTAGAGATATTTATCAAGCCCTCATGGGATATTTAACATGATTTCCCCCCTACGATGTCTCTTCCCACAGAGAGTAAGCCTCAAACCCAAGAAGCACATAGAAAAATGATGAATTCTTAGCAGGGCCTTCCACCATGTTTTCACATACACACCCGGAACTCAAATAAGAAGTCTATACGCCATTGAGTCCCAAGACAATACATACAATAGCTCTCACAGTTCCTTATTTGATGTTGTCTTGAGAGGAGGTTGAGCCCAAGCCAGGGCTTTCTTTTCAAATTTCCAACATCCTTCAAGGAATTCACAGTTCATCAGACTTAAGCTGCCTAGTCTCCTGATACCACTCAGATTCTCCCGCTGACCTTCGTGCCTTTGCCATCCTGAAGATAATGAAGTCTCTGTTTTACATCTGCCGTAGACATTATTCTTCAAACCACAGGTTTTCAGGCACTAGAATTGTCCACAATCAACATTTATGAGAAATACCGAGTAAAGTAAATCCAAGCAACAGTGCTACTTTCTGATTAGTACTCAACATGCCGAGCATGAAGTTGAAGGCACACATCACATATGCAATTGTGTTTAGGCACCAAGCAGGTAACCACAATGACAGAAGAAGGGAAGATGAAGCGAGCTCAGTGGGAAAAATCCCTACCACTAGCTTTAAGAAAGCAAAGTTGCAAATACGACAAGCGAGATTGACGCTCTCTCTGTGTCTTGCAGTGTGCAAGGCCCAACATTTATTGTGCAGGTGTTTTTCAGGCAAGAACATAAATCCACGGTTGCCAGATCTCACAGTGTACCAAAGAATTGCAAATACAGATTTTTATGTGGTGTTTTCCAATTTATAAGTGATGACAATGAAGTCAACTGAAAGACTAAACTAGACTTTTGGGGGACTATATATTTTCAGGATTCACATAATCCCATCTGTAGATTAATTAGATCAGGGCCATAGGCCGAGAGTTTGCACATCTAGTGTTGGCAATGTTGGAACAGAGTGTGTTCTGCTTTATTGATTTCAATTCACGCACTTAGAGAAGGCTTTGCTGCTGAGAAGTTTCAGAAGACAAAAATCTAGAACGCTGTTTCAAACGCCTGACAGTTGTCTCTTGTCAGAGCCAGACTCTACAGGCTCCTGAAGGAAACGAATCCCCTTGTCAGCAATCCTTCCTCCTGAGCACTGGAGGATGGAGCCACGGCGTCCAGGGAAAACGCCCACCGCCAGGTGCAGAGCAAGGCAGCGTCCATCGCGAAGGCTTCGGCTCTCCAGGAATCCTTCAAGGCAGGGAGAACCAGCAGAAGGAAGGCTGGAGGCCAGGGGATGTGGCGAGGGGATGATGGCGATCGGAGGGGCAGTGAGAGGGCTCAGGAAGGGAACAGGGATACGCGGCGAGGGAAGCAACTGAGCAAGGGCACCGCACGGGTGGAATTCCAGGGCTTTCATGGGCTGGCACTGGCAGAAACTGCCTCTTCCGCTTGCTGTTGTTATTTATGACTCGGTTTATCAACCACAGAGTGTGTGTGTGTGTGTGTGTGTGTGTGTGTGTGTGTGTGTGTGTGTGTGTGTGTGTGTGTGTTTCTCAACATATCCTAATGTGCTTGCCTTAGGGTCCCTGATGCCAACACACACACACACACACACACACACACACACACACACTGTACACATGCTGAGCTCATGGACAAAGTAATCAGATTTCCATTTTAAAAAAAAAGAAGTCTTCTGTGCCAGTCCCAGCTTTATTCCCTGCTCTATTCTGAAGATGCTGACCAGGGGGAAAAAATCAACTCCATTCAAAACCCTAGCCTTGCTAATGGGAGGGCCAGAAGCTGCCCAGATCTTGGGGCGGCCCCTTTATGGTTTGTCTTTCACAGATCAGCATCAAACCAAATAGCTATAGGGCGACCAATTTTTAAAAAATGGGGACCCAGAGACTCAAGCCTGCTGGGGAAACCTCCAGCAGCCATGTGGGTGATGCGGGTACAACAAGCTGGCAGCCCACGGTCTTTTTGAAGTGAAGAGCAAACAAGTGGAGGATTTTTATAATGCCGGCTTTGTCCGGTAATTCAGCCAGAAGCTTTACCAATACAGCTGCTTCCAAAACCGAAAACACATGGGGCCAAGAAGCAGTGCAACTTAAAGCAAACAAGATTCGCAGCCAGGCCCAGCATTCCCAACAGCTGAAGGGTAGACACGCTCGGCCACTAAAAATAAAGCCGTGGCGAGATTCTGAATGCCTCCCAGACAGACCAAAAGTAAATGATGTTGGACAATTATAAACTGCAAAAAAGAACAACTAAAAAAAGCGATGATCAGCTACAGCTACAAAGAGCTCGCCTAGGGTGGAATGTCAGGGTCACAGGGACAACTGGGAAAGAGAGATGCCAGGGACGACTGTGATATGTACAATAAAAGAATAACAAGTACAAGTCCGGTTATTTCGCTGTAATGTACTTAGCACCTGTTAGTCTTTTACTCATGGTGGCAGATATGTAAGTAATAGGTTTATACGTACATAATATGTGTTTCTGAACGTACAACGTTAAGGTCTATCAGTCTCCGTTTTTCTATAGATCTAAGCTCATTATTTGTCCCTTCTAAGAGAGGGTGGGGGACATTGAGCCCTTAGGCCATAGAAGGCCTGAGACAAATATTTAGGACAGAATGACAGACATATAATCTTCTCATTGGCTTCCCTCTGTGTTTTTTTTTATATTATATTTTGTATATTTTTGTATGGCCCTCAAATGATGCAACAATATCCCTTGGCAGAGAAACACACACACACACACACACACACACACACACACACACACACGACATACACACACACCCCTTCCCTGCAGTAACCCTTTTTAACAGAATATATTCCCTAATTACAAATTAGCCTTCAGCTAGATTGAATTTAACTTTCAATTCCACAAGCAACCATAGAGGCCCTTTTACTCCCATTGAAGAAAAAATGACCCTGATAAATGTGTGTGTGTGAAATAAATAAATCAATATCTTTTCCCATGATATACTGCAAATGTCCAAAGAGCAAAATTCTAGGAAATAACGTATTATGAAACTGCTTAAGTCTCCCCTGAAAAATGAGGCTGTGCTCTATCTTATTAAAAAGACAAAGGTCCGTAGTTCATGCCTATAATCCTAGCTACTCAGGAAGTTGAGATCTGAGGGTTGCAGTTCAAAGCCAGCCTGGGCAAGAAAGCCTGTGTGACTCTTGTGTCCATTAACCAACAAAAAGCTGGAATTGGTGTTGTGGCTCAAATGATAGAGAAAAAAAACAAACTGGGGGGGGGGGGAGAGTCTTGAGCAAAAGAGCTCAGGGACAGTGCCCAGGCTCTGAGCCAAAGCCCCAGGACTGGTGCAAAAAAAAAAAAAGGAACACTGCTTTTGAGCTTTCAGGGTATGAAATAGGCCTCCGTTTTCCGATATATGTTAAAGGATATATGTTAAAGGATAGGGTGACCAGAGGAGAGGGTGACATAAAGAGTTGTTTCAGCCAGAAGTGCATTCTTCAATCTAGGGGTGTAATTTGTGTTCCTACATCTATAGATTCCCCGTTACAGTAATTATTATGAATTATAGATAAGCACTCTGTGTGTAATGTTCTGCTCTCCATTTCCTACAAATCAAATTACCAAGGGTTATATTGGATTGTGGACATATTTAGAAAATCCTTTTATGGTTGTTTGTTAACTTTCCTTCTGCCAAGAGGCTCCAAGCTCTCTTTGGACCAGATGGCCCTAAAGTGCCTGCCTTGTCAAGGAGCATTCATTTCAGGGGTAGTGAGGGAGAGGGTACTGGCCCCGGGTTGGCGGGGGGGGGACGGACTGGACTCAACCATCGCCACAGATCCAACGTACAGACCTAGAGAAACCATCTTCACTTGGAAAAAAACCTTGAAGTCTCTAAGATTTAAGAATGTGACAGGTACTCGGGAATGACCAACTCTGACTCTTATTCCAAGAAGACAACTGAGAGGAATCTGCAGTGCTGAACAAGGCTTCTAAAGTCCACGTCGAGATTTCAGGTGCTTGGCTAGATGGGTAATGACTGCAGTTGCGAGTACAGGAAGGGGTTGGAACCAGAGACCAGGTTACATCTGCACACTGTTTCTGTGAGGAGGAATCATTTCTAAAGTATACAGACTACGTGAGGTGGTCACCAAATGCAATTCCAGATACCTTTGTAGCCCTCTAGGTGATGAGCATGGTTTATGCGCATGACCAAAGATCAGAAACCTTCTAGTAACCTAGGCTAGGAAGTTGCCAAGCCCTGAAATACAGAGAAAACCTGTAGACTCCCATCCTCCATCACCCATCCTTCCCGTAAGTCCCATACTTTAGGTGTAATGAACGCCTTCCTACACTTCGGCCTTTTCTCCCAGGATAATTTTATAGGTGATAACTAGCCGTGAAATGAAATAAATCTTGCTACTTTAGTTAATGACCACTAGTAAAGATGTCTTGTAATGTTTTATAAAGATATTGTTTATTGAGAACCTACTTTGTGCCAGAGAGTTCTCATCATGTGTCTCATCCTATCTTCTCAACAACCTACTGAGGTAACAAGCATTACTTACCAGTCTCATCTGACACGTTTGGAAATATATGCAGAATGCCAGGAGAATGTTTCTGAGATGTCTGTCAATTTGCTTCTATTGAGAAGTCCCTAGGAGATGAGCAACCTGCATATCTGGGTGTCCCCATGAAGGTGGTTTTCCAGAGAACATAAATCAAGGGAGAAACACCTCCCTGAATAAGGGCAATGTCATCCAGGTGGAGTAAAGGATAGGGAAGGCAGGAAGGCAGAGCTTGCTCTCCCTCTCTCTCTCTGCTTGTGGCCACATGAGATAAATCGCTCTGCCACGTCTTTCACACCATGGTGGACTAAAAATCTTTGAATCTTGAGTGAATAAACCTTTCCCTTTTACGTTGTTTACATTGAGGTTTTTGTCACAGCAATGCCAACCTAACAAACAGAGCCCCATTGCTCATTTGCCCCTAAGAAACAGATTCAATTCTAGAGAATGTAGTTGTAAAGCTGGCCCGCCGGGGCCCCCCCTACAGAGCAACTCGCACAGAGGAGTGTCTACACAGACGTCTTCTCTGCTGCTCTCTTCTCAAGGTAAGGCATGGCGGGTCTTCCTTGCACCTCATCTATAAAATTACCTCCGTGGTTTTTCAGCACTAGTCAAGTTCGATGCCTTTTGGCAGGAGAAGCCAAAATGATGAGAACAAGCAGGCTTTGTTTCTTCACTCCAATTTCATTCTGAATGCACGTGCTTCAGACCTTTCATGTCAGATTCCAGCACAAGATTTCTTTTACAGGATGGCTCTGAGTCTTTAAACACTTTGAAAATCCATTGATCTAAAGCAGAAACCGTGATCTGCTGGGCCAGGATCCAAAAGCAAACAGATGAGGTTTTTGTTGTTGTTGTTTCATGCCAAAGAGCTTTGCTGCGCTGCGCTTTACTTTGAATTACACACCAATATTTAGAATTTAGGCTGTCTTACAATAAACACTGAGCCTGTCTTGAAAAATTAGATGTGTGATCTTTGGCCGACCTTCCCACCTAGCAACTATCATGGAAAATCCTCCCTAGATGTCCCTGTATTCCCGCTTCTACTCACTACCTCTTCCGTCCACAGGAGACATCTGAGTGGCTATCTCTAATCTAGATTACCTCTAACGTCTTTCCTAATCTTAAATTTATTCCCACCCGAGTTGTAAATCTGTAAAAACTTTGTTTAATGCATATCCAAGAGTCCTGAGAATTTCTGCCTTTCTCCCCCTCATCACCCTTATATTAGTGCATACACACACACACACACACACACACACACACATACGATACAAAGTAATATAAGTTCAATAACTGACCTTTATGTTTGAATGGGTTTCAGTATTACATCACTCACAAATAGTTACCTTTTCTTAAAGAATATTGATCTCTAAATATATTAGCTCAAAGGAATGTATTTTCTCTTCTTTGGGGGCAGAATCAAGATTTGAACTCAGTGCCTCCTGTTGGTTGGGCAGGTGATCTACTACTAAACCACATTCCCAGCCCCACTCTGCACTTGTTACTCTGAGACATGGTTTCATTTCCTGCCTGGGCACATGCCTGGTCACCAGAATCTGCCTGTTTTCACTTCCTGTGGAGCTACGATGTCAGGCCCATGCCACTGTGTCCAACTATTGGTCAAAAAAAGGGTATGTCCAGCCTGGCAATAAGTCACGATCCTTCCTATGTCAACCTCCAAAGTAACTAAGATTACAAGTGCAATGGAAAACCATGAGTTTCCAAGTAAAGAATGCACTTTTATTTTATGGTGCCTGTCCTGAGGCTTGAACTCAGGTCCCTGAGCTTCTTTTGCCCAAGACTAGTGTTCTATTACTTAAGTCACAGCATCATTCTGGCTTCCTCTGCGTAATTGATTGGAGGTAAGAGTCTTGCGGACAGGCGTGCTCAGGCAGACTTGAAATACCATCCTCAGATCTCAGCCTCCTGAGTAGCTAGGACTGTAGGCATGAGCCACCAGTGCCCACCCACCTGGAATGCACTTCCAGTAGTTTATTCTTATTTTCCAGTCTGTCATGAGAGAAATTTGAGGGTTAAAAGGTTCTTCTAGTAGTTTGTTCTCAATAAATAAAAGTTCACTCTGGATAGCTTGATTAATTTTGTTTAATTATAAGGCTATATACAAAAACACAAAAAAAGGAGTGTCGTGAGCCACCTTATACCTTCCAAGACTAATAATACATTTGGGATTAAGAAAAATAATCCAACAATATTCCTGTGGCCACTAGCCTTACTGGTACTTCATTAGCAGGACTCCTGTTTGCCTCTGTGAGGTGAGACTCAGTTCTTCTCTGGCTGTAGCTATGTCTCCCACTAGAGTAATTAGCACCTCTTCTCTCCCCTCTGCCATTGGTTTCAGTTTCTGCTTACTCATACATTCTGCTTACTTACCCCCTCCGGTGATTCAACTCCCTTGCTACCACAGGCCTCTTCTTGTGGTCCCCTTCAGCTTACATTCCCTCCCCAAACCAACTAATTGACTCCTTCCCCAGATGCCCTAGTTCAAATTCCTGAAGGAGAGCTTGGGACCCAACTAATCACCATTTTGCCTGTTTGGGCATTTTTTTGTGCCAAACCATCTCATAGGACACTGGCCAGGCTAGAGATTGGTTTGGGATAGGACCACCCTGGTCCAGTCAGATGGTCTGGAAGAAGGGGGACTACAACCACCCAGGGCGGAGGCCAGAACCCACTTGTGGAAAAGGCACCTCCCTCCGACAGAAGCTGCGTGCGAGCCAGGCACTGCCAGGGACTCGTCCAATAGGATCTGCAGTTTTCAGTTCAAATCATGAGAGTGTCACCACTTTTGAGAGTGGTTTCTCTCTGAAAGAGGAAGCAAAGCTGCTACTCTATTGCTCTGACATTTCTGTGCATGTGGGCTTTTAAGCAAGAGACATCAGAGGACCTGTGCAGTTCTCTCCTAAGCTTTGATGACTACTTACTCTAACTCAGTACGCATATGCATGGAGCTCAGATGGTTTTATTTGGAGATCTCAACCAACTCTTCTTAACAAATCATTATCTGGGCTCACATGCCAATGAATTATAGAAAGCCTCAAAAGTCTACACAAGTGCTGACCCTGTGGCTTCAAATATCATCTACATGATAAGGGATCCCAGCACTTATAAATAAGGTTTGCCCAGTTCTCTAGCTGAACTCCATGTTTATAGCACTCCTCTATGCCTAAAGAGTCCACAGTCAGAGTCAATGTTCCTTGTCACTTCTACTCTCCGTGCAACAAATCTATCCTCTCTGATTGTAAGACTGTCTTCTAGTTCATCACCTCTCCCCCATCCAAATCTTATATTCACTTTGTCCTTTTCCCAGGTGTCCTTCAAATCTCAAGATCACTTCCTCCAGAAAGCCCTCCCTAACCCAACAATTCCAGGGTAGATCTTCCTCCAATGCAAATCAACTCTCCATCCTACTACCTCTTCCCATATGATATGGGATTTGAAATGATCTTCTCTGTATTCTAACAAAACTCTTTGCTCTCTCAGACAGAAATCACATTGGCCTTGCTTTTAGGGACCACCACAGTGATGGACAAGTAGCTGTTACTTCATAAATACTTACCATAAGAATAACTGACTTACTGGCAAGAGCTATATGCTTTTAATATACTTCTCTTCAAAATGCACACAGAGAATAGGATTGTGATTTTGATCTTAAAAAAAATGCCGGACAACTGAAACAAAGATACTCATAATCCCAAACACAAAGCAGAATAACATACAAATAAAAAGATGCAAAATAAAATGAAGATGCAAGTCACAGAGAGAGAGAGAGAGAGAGAGAGATGTAAATCACAGATGTAAGCAGAATGTAAATCCTACACTTAAATGTGTTTCCTAACCCATATTTCTAAGGACAGTAGCATATCATGCCACTGAGAATTACAGAACACCTTTTTTTTTCATTGTCTATACACTAATTCATACTTTTGAAACTCAGATATTCAAATAACAAATAACCAAGTGTTGGAAGGAAAGTTACAAATTATAGTCATATGTCACAGTCCCCGCAAATGGAAGCCAAATTTCCCTATATAAATTGCAGAATTCTCTTATGGTTTCACAAGATGTATTGAAAAGAAAAACAATAAAAAGGAAATTCATTTCTTACTCAGCTAATACAGTATATAGGCTTGTGTTTAAACTGTTACAGATGAGTGAGTTTTTCCAGAAATACAATTTTAACAAAGCATAATACCACTGAGATATTAAAATTAAATTTAAATTTTTAAAAATTAGGTTAACACCCTCAGAACAAATCACACTAATATCACATGTTTTAAATAATGGTACTTGGCTAGAAACAAGAAGACAGATTTTAACAGAAGACAATGGGAACAAAGGAGCTAGTCAACAGAATCTTAAAGAAAATTTTATGTTTAGTGTACTAAATCTATCAACAACAATAAAGTGTTTTCTGTGGGCGACTCGCCCATGTTTTTGATGGCTTCGTTGCTATGGCTATTGGTGTTAATTACTGGCGTGTAGAAAGTTATTGCTGTGAGACAAAGATGCAAAGGGATAAATCCATGTTTCTCAGGTCAGAGTGTCGCATTTTTATTGCTGAGAGTTAATACCATAGTCAAAAGAAAAGATGTGCTTGTTTTGAAAGTGACAATTAATTGTTCATCGGACTCATCTCTCAGACATTTTCATAGAACGGAACTCAAAATAAAATGCTTATGGGGCTCCTCACTCAAAACAATGGGCGAAGCGTGAATCTGCAGCCTAAGGCTCCTAAGAAGGTAAACACCACCGTTTGCCTTGGGCCAGTTAAAGGGTAATTATTTGTAGGCAAGTGAGATTTCAGACCTTCCCTCACCCCCACTTGCTATACCAACCCTTCCTCTACCCATCAGGCATCGCCCCTGGCCCTGACACAACATGGGTCCCCAAGCACGCCATCTCTCAATCCGTGTAAGAATGCGTTCTCCAGGAGCGCCTACTTAAACTCTCCACAGGAGCTGATTATCTGAGGACGTGGGTTTTGTCATTTTTGTCATTTACATAGGGTTTTGCCCAGCTCTCAAGTTCAAAATAGATAAAGTGTATTTTACTGCAGCCTGATGTAGAAATTCAGAATGTTTCCAGAATACAAATAAACTAGTTCTGGCAAGGCCATTTGGAGATTATTAGTTGGCATCTTTGGGCTCTATTCAGAAATAAGTGAGCATCCATTCGTAGCAATCTTTACCAAATGATCTCTGTTTGCATTGTTGTTATGCTTAGTCCCGCTTTCAGATTCATTGCCAGTCTTTATTTTGCTTTGTTTCTTTAAGACCAAGGATCTCTTTTGTAATTTTTCCCCTTAAAGAAAGAAAACAAAAGCCCTAAAGTAATCTATTTCCATAGACTATACAATGGACATGAAATAATACAGGTATAAGTCCTTGTGAAATACATTTGTGATCGATGGAGTTAGGCTTATTCTGCTCTTTCGGTGACTGTCAAAACAAATGTCTGTATCTGTGTCTGTCAGATGTCTTTTTAGAGCCTTACATGGCTGGCTTGTCCTTGCTCATCTTGGAGACATTTTAAAAATACTTTGAGAGCTAGCCATGAGAATTATAAATCATCTTTCAAAAGTATGTACAGCTCTGCAGATTACAATGAGTTTACAGGTGCAGTCTTATTCTGTGTAACCTAGAGATGAAAGAGTTACCAAGGACACCAATGCTCATGGCGGCATCAGTGGAATCCTTATGAATTCAAAAATTGTGGCAATAATCTCTTTCATGGAAACAGATCTATGAGATTGTCAAACAGATGGCCTCTGATTTCCTAAGAAATGAGGAAGGCCTTTAGCCTTGTAAAGTATTAGAAGTGCTCCCACAGCAGCCCTGTGAAATGGGCCTGGTCACTCGCTCACGCAATGGCTCACGGAAAGCCCACAGCCACTTGAGTAGAAGAACGTGTTTATCTCTCCTTTAGAGTTGAGGAAGCTTAAATACAAACATGCTGAATGATTTATTCAAGACCACCAAATATTATAGTAAGACTTGAAATACTTGAATATAACACACACACACGCACACACACACACACACACACACACACATCATACAATTAGAAGGGCTCAAAGGCTGACTAGAAGCACATCTTTTCCGTTTATATGCCGCGATCTGCATGCTTTGCTGCTCAGAGATAACCACCATTCTTCCTGCACCAACCAAGGCGTTCCTAAATATTCATGTGAAACTGGTTTTCTCTTCAGACAATCCAGCTGGATGAGTTCATTGTCCCCTAAAGCTGAGTCTACTGGCAAGCACTGGACGTGTTCGTGTTTTTATCGTTGTTGTTGTTCTCTTCAATTATCTCTTCCTCCAGCCACCCCCTTCCTCTTGCAAGCACCACTGGTCCTTACGTCTGTCCCATGCTCACGCAGCCAAGCACTCCTAATGAAAATCAAGGAATACGGACAACCTGCTCTAATACATTCTGTATTGCCACACTGCCTGCTTACTGCAAAGCAACATAACTACGCCCTCACCACAAATAGCTCCTAGATCAATATCTCAGGTCTTGGCTCCCCAAATCTCTTTCTAATGACATAGTTTGTACTGTTTACACAACAACTCTGGTCAGTGATCTGCTAAAGACTATCACTGATTAGGAGCAAACAGAGCCCAGAGTCCTGTCCTTTAAACTCCTGCATCATTTCTACTCTTTACTAGAGTCAGAGGCACCATTTCCTATTTAGGAACCCAGAAGTATAACTGTAGATTCTTTTCTAGTTCCTCTTCCATTACCAGCCCCCACGATCCGACATTTGGATTCTTCATCCCTAATTTAAATTCCCTGTGTTAATGACACCTTTCCTTTGTTCCAGAACTGAACTGCCCCCACTGGTATTAATATAAATCCCCCTAGTTCCAGATTCTCCTCACCTCCTCTCATCACACAGGAAATACTGCCATCTCCTCAAATGCAAAGCCTTTCATAGAATCTAGGGACCATCCACTATATAGCTTCCCATTACATCTTCTTCTCCTGCCTCATGCCACTCCCCTTTGTGTGCTTTATTTTCCCCCATTTCATATCCATTCACCTGACATCATCTTTCTACTTCCTAGCCTTTGAATATTCTCTCTCTTTTCCTAGAAATATTCTCCTGGGGTTTAAATTCAGAGCCTAGGTACTATTCCTGGAGCTTTTTGCTTACGGCTAACATTTTACCACTTGGGCCACCAGCTCCACTTCCAGCTTTTTTGTTTTTTCCGGTGCTTCTTTGGAGATGAGCCTCATGAACTTTTCCTGCCTGGGCTTGCTTTGGACCACAGCTTTCAGAACTCAGTTTCCTGAGTAGCTAGGATTGTAGCTGTGAGCCACTGGCACCGGGCTTTACAACTGTCTTCTTCTATCTGAATAAATGAATGTTTCTAATTGTTGCTCAAAGGGAAGAGTACTTGCAAAAGATCAGAGATGAGAAGATGGTGGCTAGTTTGTGACGGTGGTAGATCGGTAGAGTTGAAATCCATAGCCTGGCACTCTATGGAGTTGGAGACCTGGGAGGCCATGTTATGAAACAATCTCACAAGCCATGGGACAGTCACCTAGAATGACAGGAAGACTTGGAAGTAGTCTCAGAAGTAACCTGACCCAATTTGCTTTTGTGACAGAAAACCATATACAAGGTAGAAAATGAAAACTCCGTACAAGGTAGAAGATGAATTCAAGAGAACAGGATTACAGAAAGCCCAATTTGGTGGTTCTTGCAGGTAGGTTTTCTAGAAACATGGTTGTGAGCTGAAGAAAGGAGAATAGTTAATGGGACCAAAGTATTTTTGCATTAAAATTGACAGGCTTTACCTACTAATTGAAAGAGGTATGGGGAATAGAAGTGTTAAGAATCAATAATAAATGAATTCCTTGAGCAGACAGAATCAGACTGGGAAAAGATCTGAGGGGACTATTCTGATGAGTTTCGATTAAATCGGCTGCACTTTGAAATCTTACAGAGAAGTTCACACGATAGGTAATTGGCAACCCTGACTTATGCACATGATTTTTGTTTTGTCTGTCATGGACTTGAACTCGGAGCCTGAGCACTGTCCCTGTATTTTTGCTCAGCCTTAGCACTCTACCACTTTGAGCCACAACTCCACTTCCAGTTTTCTGGTGCTTAGTTGGAGATAAGCGTCTCAAGGACTTTTTTACTCTGGTCTGGTTTCACACCATGATCCTCAGATCTCAGCCTTCCGAGTAGCTAGGATTACAGGAGTGAGCCACCAGCACCTGGCTTACACACAAATTTTGAAATGTTCAACATATACAAGGTATTAGAAGCGTTGAGGTGATCTAGGGATGGAGAAAGGGTATAAAAATAAGAAGAAATTGCTTAGGATACTTTTCTTGACTGTAATGTCCCCCAAAACAATTTTTCTGCCATGATATACCCTTTCAAACCATTAAAAACTTTACTCAAAAGGCCCATTTTCCATGAAGGCTTTCCAGTTTCGCCCTGCATTTTCCCTGTCATTCTAACAAGGCTTATTACCTATAAAAAGTTATCATTGGCTTACACACATGTTTATAAGACTCTTCTCATACCAAGATTGTGTTGCAAGCTTCCAGAAAACGGGCTTCATCTTTCCCGTTTCATTAAAAATATACACCATTCAGTTGATATTCTTGATAAGCCAACTCTATACCCACTGGTAATATATACTTAGTTGGATTTTTGTAAATGTTGAGCTTTCCTGAGTCACGGGGCAATTTTAGTAACTTATGTAAATATTTTTTTTTGTTTTTGCCAACTTATATATGTAACTAAAGAAGATATAATCATATGATTTAGTTTAAATAGAAGGTTAGAATTAGAGCTAGCAAAATACTGACCAAAGAAGACTATCAAGGAAAAATTGCTATCAGAATCCAAAGTCAGCCAAGATCCTTCCAGTGCTCCTCTCATTTCCGTTCTGATGACATGTTTGGACGCCTTCAAGTATCACTTACAACTGCCTTTGATTCGGTGTAAGTTGGTCTGTTACCCACAGTTCCCCAGCCACTCAGGCGTCCCTAAGAAATGACAGCTGTCAGAAAGCATGGGTCATAACATATGGTTGAGTACCCTCAGTAGCTGGTCGCTAGAGCACTGCCCACTGGTGCCTTGGGGGGAGGGAGGCTCCAAGCTCCTGATGGCAAGCCACCAGACTCACCCTTCCACCGAAGCCATGAAGACCCAATTTATTTGCTCAGACTTCTGAGCTGCATGGTTGTAGGTAGAGAAAGCAAGTATGACTAGATGGAAAAGCTCTTGATTAGACTTCCAAACATCAATCATCAAGCCAATTAATGAACTTTTCCTCTGCATTTTTTAAAAATTCTCTTTGACCAGTACCAGGGTCGGAATTCAGTACCTTGCATTTGCTTATCTTGCCTGTTTACAGGTCTATTTTGTCCTGATTATTTTGTAGATGGAATTTCAGAGACTTTTATACCCAGGCTGACTTTAAACCCCAGTGTTCTGAATCTCAGCCTGCTGACTATCTAGGATTATGGGCATGAGACATGAGCATCTAGTTTTTTTTGATTCATCACAAAAAAATTAGAATGATTCAAAGAGTTATATTTAGACGAACTGAATACATAAAATAGCCAAGTACTACATGTTTGGGACCTTTAAAATGAGATTTTTTTTTCAACAGTAAGCTAATGAAATTCAAGTACAACATTCAAAGAAAGAATCACCAAAAACAAAAACAGAATTCTTTAAGCTAGATTGTATGCAATAACAAGATAAGCTTATTGCATCAACTCATCTGATAAAATCACACTGTGTAAGAGAACCTCATAGTCTTAAGTATAGCTGGCTTGCAGATTCCCATCTTGGACCTATATAACATGGATCAATGGAACCACAGATAATGTAAGAGTGCTTGACAGTCAACATTACATTATAGGCACAAGTTCCCAAGATTCGTTCTGTCATCATTGAGAACATAGATATAGCTCATTAAATAAAACTATTCAGTCCAGATCCTGAATCAGACTTTCATTTTCTATCTGCTTCCAGAAGTTACTTCCTTCACATTCAGCGTCCACTTTGTATGAGTTTACAGTAAAGAATTTCATATGCTAGATGAACTTTAATTCAAAAAGAATGCACTGGTTATTTTCCTCCATCAGAGCTATTATTAGTGGGCATTTTTGTTTGATTTTTTAAATATTGATGTTGGGGCTTGAACTCAGGGGCTCGGTGATATCACCGAGCTTGTTTCTGTTTGAGGCTAGTGTTCATTTGAGGCTAGGCTCCATTTTCATATCACCTTCTCCTCTGTCTTCTTATATGTCATAAAAATATTTGTCCCTGGATTTGAGGTCTACCTGAATAATTCAGGATGACTTTATCTCAGCCACCTTAATTACATCGGCAAAGACCCCTTTATCAAATTAATTTGTTCAACATCAATCTTGATGTCACTGGGTAAATATTTTCCAGATAGGAAACACCTATATCCATAGTCCTTGAATAAAGCAGATTGCTCTCCATCCTGTCACGGGAACAACTTCAGAGAAAAAGACTGATGCCCCAGAGGAGAGGAAATTCTTCCAGCTGCCCTCAAACCCCCTGGTAGTATCAGTTCTGAGGGTCCAGACTAATTTACACATTGATCTGCAAATTTCAGACTTGCTAGGATATAGGAAGAAAGAGAGAGACGTAGAGAGTGGCAGAAGGAATGGGAGAGAAGGGAGAGGGGGAAGGAGAGAGAGGAAAAGAAGAGAGGCAAAAGAACACTGTGTATGACTAATACATTTGCTCCGGCTTTCTAGAAAACAATGTCAAATAACTTACTAATGATGTAATTTTGTAAAACAAAATATCTACTTGCTGTTAAGTGTGTGCAGAAACTTGTAGGAAAAACTTGTCAAAGCATGGGAATTTCGTGATTGAGATGTGTGAGACATTTGCATGGAGATGCAAGGTGGCAGTGGTCACAAGTCTGGAACTCAGAAGGCAGGGCTGAGTGAAGGCTAAATACCGGTGTCCTGTCAGCTCTTAAGACATTTTAAAGCCAAAGGAATGGATAAGACGTTTAAACAGTGAATAATTTCAAGAAATAATCATTGCCTTTCACATCTCACGAGTTAAAGCTAATAGAACTTCAACAGTACAGACATTATAATTTACAGATAAGGAACCGAGACACATAAATTAATCATCTTGCCTGTGACCACACAGGTAAAATTAAAATTTAAGAATGACTGACTCTAAAACTGATACTTGCTTCTATGCGCATGTGGTATTAAGGCCTGAATTCAGGGCCTCCTGCTGGCTAGACAGGAATCCACAGAGCCATGCCTGCAGCAAGGTCTTTTTGCTTTAATTATTCTTTAGATAGAGTCCCATGTTTTTGTCTGTGCATAATCAGATTCCCATCTTCCTACCCAATGTCTCCCAAAGACCTGGGATGACAGGTGTAAACCACCACACCCAACTCTTGAGGTTGACACTCTTAGTAAAGGAGATATTATTTGATTTTTCTTTAGTTTCAAATTAAGCTTTGCCAGGAATTTGACCCTCATTTCAATTCTGTAAACAAGGACATGAAAACCACCTAAGTAAAGAAGAAGACCTTTCTATATAAGTAGACACAAACAGCCTAAGTTGTCTAGTTCTAATTGGCAGAATCACTCTAATTCTAAAATATATCCCAAAGAAATAAACAGAAGGGAAGGCAGGGAAGTTTTTGCATAGGGCTGGTGATTATCAAATTATTTGAACTTGAAAACCTAGAAAAGTCTAAGGATACCAGAGTAGGTGAACAGTTAAATTATAAGATAGTTACCTGGTTTTGTATATTCACTGAAAAATTTCTAATTCAAAACTAATGTGAAACTAAGATAACTGTATTATGTGAACAAATGTACACCTACTCTCAGCAATACATTATGAATATATATGCATATATATAGTATTTATGTACATGTATAGAAAGAAAACTTGTAGAAAATATCTAATAGTGCGTAGCTCTATGTTTTAATACTGTGGGTAGTTTTATATTCTTCATGCTTATAAATATTTTTCAGACATTCAACAATGAGTATATATTAATTTGTACTCAGAAAAGAATCTTTTGTCTTATTTTTAATAAGCACTGGATTTCAAACTGGAGCAAGACCTGTAAAGCTTCTATTCCCTAGCAAATTAAGCAATTTAATATGTTTGTTCCAGCCACAGTATGCATTTATGTTTTTTATTAAAAAATTTAATGAGTATAAAAATACTTACTGCTCTCCTAGAGAGTTTTAAGTATTAATGTTTTTACTGTGCTTTGGGATCATCGGATAAAAGGTGCTCCACAAATGCAATGCATTATTATTAAGTGTTATTAAAGTAAATTGAAGGCAAAGCAGGTAATAAAACTTTCCCTGTGGCAATGACTGAAGTCTGTATATGTTTCTATAATGCTTAGGTCACATTTAACTGTGGAAGGACCAACATTAACTTGAAAATATTTTTGCTGAGGTTTAGAATCCACAATGAATTTGGATTTTAGGGCATTCAGCTTTATAATTACATATCATATTTCATATTAGATATTGAAATTATATACCACAATTTTTGTATTATTTAATAGGTGTCAAAATGCAAAAGTTAAAATATATATTGCTCATAGAACCCACAGTGCTAAAGTTCATTTGGTAATACTGCTATAAAGAACATAATGAAATTTTGAAACCTCACACCGCCATGAAACCTCCCAAATCGAAAATCCTATTTTGAGGCAGTTTATACTGGTTGGCATTAGCATGGGGTACTGAGGAGACTCTGTCAATCTAGTTCTCAGGTCTTTGAAATTACAATAATCAAGACTTTCCTAGAGCGAGGCAAGTTTGGAGAAAAAGAAGGGCTTGCATACAAACTACATCTATATGACTAAAAGAAAATCAAGAAGAATGAAGAAAAACAATTGCCAATGTGAAGATACAGAGAAAGTTTACAATTTATGATGTGCAATACTCAACAACAGCTTCATGGTGGCCAAAGAAGTGGAGAATTTAGGAAGGACTTTGGAGAACCTAACCAAGGGACTCCTGCCATGTAATGAAGGAGGTATGTAGACACAGGAATTTGTTTCCCATTGTATTTGTTGGCTGGACACTTTTCCTAGAACATGATTCTCTCTGGAAAATGTGCTTCCTGGGACTCTGATTTCCATTTTCCATACACTAAAATGTAATTGAATAGAAAAACAGACACATTTTAAACATAATCATTCATGTCAAATATATATATATATCCACTCACCTTTTGGTTTTATTACAGAAGTCTTAGGAAAATAGTCCCAAGTTTAAAAGCTGAATTTTAAACTCTGTTTATAAAAGCATATTTGTTAAATTACATCAATATATATTACATCTAATAAGTTACATTGTTAGAGTTAGTCAGCACAGGGAAAATAATGGTTGGCATGGTGTTAAGTAGCAAGAGTCCTATCATGTGAATTATCTTTTAACTAGAAAAAGAAGCATTCCACCATGCCTATTTTCTTGGGGTTTTCTAAATTTCTGAACTAGTTAGCTTTTTATCAAAAAAATAATAATGACAATTACATATAACCCAAAAGACAATTTCAGAAAACAACAAAGTCAGTGCTTCAAAACAGGACGAAAATCAACACATATAGGTGATCCTACTTGGAAGGCAAAAGATAAAGGAGACTTGCAGGATAAGGCTGACTCAGGTTAAATGAATGAATGAATGAATGTTAGTGGGGCCCTATCTAAAAACAAACTAGGCACTGTGCTCCATGCTTATAATCCCATTTACTGAGCAGTACTGAGCAGTTATGGGTAGGAGGATCACAATCTGACTGACACATGCTCAAACAAAGTAACAAGACTTTAACAAAAAGTAGCTGAAACAAAAACCTCTGGGGCACTGGCCTGAGCAGTTGGGCACTAGTCCATCAGGTGTGAGGTGCTGAGTTCAATCCCCACTACAGATGGAGGTAGGTAGGTAGGAAGGTAGACAGAATAGATAGTAATTTTTGAATGATGAAGTTAAGACATAGATTCTAATATTTAATATTCAATATGTTTTTTTAATCATCAGGACTCCTTATTTCAGACAGAGATCCCAGCGTTCAGTGTTCCCAAAATGACCAATTCAAGTTTGACATGGAAACCAGCAATCTGATTAAGTAACTATGAGCAGAAGATTCATAATCAAAGCCTAACTTGGAGTTAAGATTTAACTCCACATCCTTAGGGAAAATCTGTGGGTTATAAAGCTGCATATTGTATTTTTCGGCAATTGCTTACATATATAATATATTAAAAAAAGAATTCCTGATTTCAAGCCAATTTCTAATTATACATAAACAATTTAAGAACCATGTAAGCTTTGGCCAGCCCATTCTTAAATTTGACTCTACAGTTTTTAACTGCAAAGGCAAATGTCCATGCAAAGTGTTTTTATAGATTATTTTTTCCTATGTAAATTATTGACATATTGTTGAATAATATAACTGTGTTTATGGAGGCAAGGCAGTAATTAGAAAAATTGAAACTCATTTTCGTCTGCATCTTCAACAGTTTCTCATGGTTTTTGTCTATATGGAAAGATCAAAATAGAAATTCATGTAATTAGTCTGTGAATCTGAGTAATGGTCCTGTGTTGTCTGAGTAAGAAAACTCAGATTTTCCTTAACAGCGCCTTTTTCTTCTAAATTGTCTGGGTAATTTTCTTGATTCTCCAATTTATGTAACCTATGTACAAGTAACCATTATGTTTATCACAGATGAAAATTGTATTTTGCAAAACAAACAATAGTTCCAAATGGTAAACTTTTTTTTCAGAAAACAAAATGACCATAATATATCTATATTTGCATTAATTTTTCTTTACTGGAATTAAAAAAATTTGGCTCTCAAAGCACAGAAGTATTTTAGAATACGAGATCGCTTAATTGCTATCTTATTAATGGGTTCAAATGTTTAGACACATCTGAAGTGGAAAGCTAAACTCTCAGCACCTTTTATGCTGGAATTTGGTGCTATTTGTTGCTGTATTCTAACTCAGACAACAAAGGCCCATTACTCAGTAAGAATTCAACATATTTGTAGGAGAAAGTACATGTTGGTAAAATTTTGTAGATCAAGGGTGAAGGTCATGTACTGTTTGTCAGAAGCAAGTGAACTCATTCTTCTGGGCAAAGGCATTCCAGTTAGTAGTTCATAAATGGACAACAATAAATAATAGATGTTAAGATATTATATAATGTTTCCAGTCACCAAAATAGTTCAGAGCATGGGTCCTTTTTATTTTGCTTTCATTGCACACATGGCCTGGAGCAGGTTGATAATAATTGCAAGTCTTTGTCAAAAGCATAGCATTGAACTTTCAGTGACACAACAAAGAAATGTATGAAGCAATTAGCCTTTTTGTGGGTTTACTCACAGAGAATGTGTCAGTACCATGTCTTGCTGACTTCATCTGCATACAATCTCTGCAAGATTTTAGAATCTCTCTCTGTCTGTCTCTCTCTTTCTCTCCAACCCCCCCCCCCCAACCAGGTTCGGATACAAGTTAAAGTCGTGCATGCAAGACCATGCGGTTCCCTTCAGCTATGCTCCCTTAAGGAAGGTATGAGTCAGAAGAAAAATAAACTTAGAAAGAGGTAAGGGGAGTTCCCCATGCTGGGAATCAGAGCCACCTAGCATCTCTCTTAACATGGAATCAGCAACAGGAAAGATTTTGGCAGCAGATTAAAAACAGTACAGGTAGCTGGGGAACGTTCCAAACCAGATATTCAGAATGTGTTTTAATCATTTCAATGAAAGTAGTAGAAACTTCCCAACCTATCAAATACTTGGTTTAAACAGAGTACAGATATACAAAGCAAAACAAAAATAAAAATTATTTGCCAGTTACGACTTTCTCATTACTTTACTAGTGTTCCTTTCCATTAGAATAAATAATTTTAAAATGATTTATGCCTCCCAATTGTTCAAATTGTAATATAACTAAATACATTATACAATGTTCTTAATTTTTGTTTAAAACTCTTTGTATTTGTGGCAGTGTTTCTTTATACTGTACATACATTTGGAAGACTAGTATGTGACTGAAATTAATTGATTAATTGATCAGTAGCGACATTCTTTTACATTAAAATATCTAAATATGATTTTGCCCAACCCTTGTTCAAATGGTCCCATTTGACTTCCTATGGAAGTTTGATATCATCCAAAACGTTGGTATCTTTCCCTTCAAAAATGACACTGGAGCATCATTAAAATTGTACTACATACATTAGCAACCCTCTGCCCTAAGACAAAGAGGCAAACCTGTGAAATAAATACAATAAGAAAAAATGTAAAAGTAAAGCTCAATTCAAAATAAGAAGTCTGAAGGTTTGAACAGTTTTTAAAGGAAACACTAATTGCTAATAGCTACATGAAGTGTTCAGTATCCTTAGCCCTAAAGGAAATGCAAGTCAAAAATACCATTGAAGGGGCTGGGGATATAGCCTAGTGGCAAGAGTGCCTGCCTCGGATACACGAGGCCCTAGGTTCGATTCCCCAGCACCACATATACAGAAAATGGCCAGAAGCGGCGCTGTGGCTCAAGTGGCGGAGTGCTAGCCTTGAGCGGAAAGAAGCCAGGGACAGTGCTCAGGCCCGGAATCCAAGGCCCAGGACTGGCCAAAAAAAAAAAAAATACCATTGAAATTCTATCTGACCCTAGACAGAGTGTCTATCATCAAGAAAACACGCAACAATCACTATTCCTGAGGATGCTGAGAAAAAGAAGTCCTTACATCCTGTTGGTATTAAATTACTACATTTACTATAGAAATCAGTACAAGCATAGCTCAAAAAACTAAAAACAGAAAGATGATAATCCTACCGTACTACTTCTAGGTATCTATCCAAAGGAACGTAGGTCAGCATCCAGACAAGATATCTGCCCATCCATGTTTACAGAACCATTATTCATAATAACCAAAACATGGAATCAGTCTTGTTGCTCATCAATACATAAAAGAATTGTGAAATAAGCTGGGCATTGGTGGGTGACTCATCTACTAGCTACTCAGGATGCTGAGATCTCAGGACCCCAATTCTAAGCCAGCCTGAACAGAAACGTCTGAAACTCTATACCAGTTAACCAGCCACAAAGGTAGGAATAGATGTGTGATTCAACTGGTAGAGAGCCAACCTGGAGTAGAAAAATCTAAAGGAAAGTGCCCGGGTTCTGAATTCAAATCCTAGTACTGGCAAACACACAAAACAGATTTTTTTTTTAATCCACCAGCAGTGGATAGGAGAATCAAAAGAGAGGGTGAAAGGATATTGATATAGTTTAAAGTGTTTTGTTCACATCTATGAAGGCAGAATGAAACCTATTGGAATTGTTTTAAGAAACAGGGAGAGAGGACGGATGGGAGGGGTGGATTTGATTGAAGAATATTGTATGCATATATGGAAATCCAAAATAAATTCCCTTTGTACAACTAAAATATGCTAATAAAAATGTCAAAAAGACAAATGGACATAGAAACAAGTAAAAATTTCTAGAAGTGAAAACTTGTAGTTATTCAAGTAAGAAATGTAATAAACTACGTATCCTTTAGGCTGGAAAGTGTCGCTCAAGCTATCACAAGATAGTGCTGACAAATTCGTCCAGAATGTGGCATGGCAAGAAAAATAGCAGTTAACACCTACAGAGTGTAAAATGAGACTTCAAACTCGTCCCCTGGAGCCAGGTAAGGTGTGTAAGCCTGTAATTCCAAGATGGAAGAGGCATAGATATAGAAGGATCTTTTGAGTTCAAGAGTTCAACGTTTGTCTGGGCAACAAAGCAATACCCTGCTTCAGGAAAGTAAAATCATCTGTTGGAATCTCCACAGGATAAGAGAATCAACCTGAAGAATGATTAAGAATTTTTGCCAATTGAATCAATATGGAGTGCACTAAAGGCATGAGTTTTTTTTAAAATATGAATTATGAACTTTCCTTACAAAGGGCAAAAAGCAGAATTGCATGCTGTCACGGTGAACCTTAATAAAACATGATTAAAGTCTATGAAATGATACATACCTTGGGAAATATCACTAAACAAACATATATCTTGGTAAGTATGAATTTCCCCTTAAAAAATGGATGCATCCATCCTACCAATCAGCATGGGTAATATAGTAAATCCTAGGATAGGATTGTGTCTGGGAAAGGGGGAGAATTCCTCCAGTCTGAGGATCTAGAGTCCAAGGAATAGGAGTCTAAGTGGATTAATAGTAATGACTACAGAGAGCCACTTTGTGATTTGAGCCTCTGTCTTCAAGGTGCACATGTAAGTCCCAGTGCACTCAGCGATATCTGGAACATGTTGGGATGTTTGTCGCCACCCTAAGAACAAAGAACATGTCAGGAAAAGACACCGCAGGCATTGAATGCTAAGGGCTCTCGAGTGTCTGACACTTTTCTACCTGGGTGAACTTAGAAAGCTGGCCAGTAGGACTGAATCACTGAAAATCTGATGGCCTCTACCCTTAGGACAACAGGGAGCAGCTCTTAATTCCCCCAGCTGCTGCCAAAGTCTTTGTAAATTGGCTAAGATCAGTATCAATGACGATGGAGACTCACACGATACTGAGTGTATTCGTTTGCTAGGACAGCCATGATAAAGTACACCGACTTGATGTCTTGAACAGTGAGGCTGCATTGCAAGATCAAAGATTCAGCAGACGTGGTTTCATTTGGAAGTCTCTCTCCTTGGCTTGCAAATGGCCATGCTTTCCCCCTGCTTTTACAGGTTTCTCCTGTGTGTGAGGACACTAATCTCTTTTCCTAAGGAAAGCAGTCACAGAGAATGAAGGCCTG
Organism: Perognathus longimembris pacificus; assembly: GCF_023159225.1. NCBI lineage: Eukaryota > Metazoa > Chordata > Mammalia > Rodentia > Heteromyidae > Perognathus > Perognathus longimembris. The sequence continues at coordinate 33,230,837 of NC_063182.1, forward strand.
GGCCTACGACCTCCTTTTACCTTAATTACCTCTTTTAAAAAACCTATTTTCAAATACTGTCACATTCTGGAGTTTATAACATTAGTAGAGGTTAGAACTCCAACAGATTAACGTAGCAAGGGTGAATCACAAATCGGCCCCTAACACCAGGTTTATCTTCAAATGTCAGACCTTACAGAAAGGATAACATATTTTCTTGTAGTTGCAGAGCAAGGAAGGAAGTGCTAGAGGAGGGGAACAAGTGTGGAAAAGAGGCTGCCCAAAATCCAGCAGCTACAGAGACTTGATTCCACGGGCACAGCAACCCGTCTTCCAGCTTATCAACATGACGAATACATTCTCTTCGGAGAAAAGTTGGGTCAAGTTTTCTTGCTCATTATAGCAAATGAAGGTTCAAATGGAGCAGCTAAAAAATAAAAGTGAATAGGCTTTCCTTAGCCCAAGACAAGAAAGTGAAGTCTAACAACCAGGCTCTCAGAACAAGTGCATATGTTTTATTGGTAGAGGGGGGGAAAGTGGGAGGTAGAGGCGCTAAGAGAGTAAGAATAGAGCATAAGAGATACAGTTATGTGCTCACTATTAAGAAATTTGGTCTTGTAGATCCTGTTTATATCTAAGGGTAACAAACTAAACCTGGTATGCAATGAGGAATGTTAAAAAATAAATATTTATTTAAATGCAAGTGTATGCCATATTTTTAAAATTCCATATAACATGTAGGAGTTTTAAAGTAATTTAAGCAAAGGAATGATGGAAAAGTTCTAAAGAGGGCCTTAATTCTCAGACAATTTTAACCGCAAAGAGACTATCGTTCCTCACAAAGCCATTCCCCTAATAACAAATCAATCAAGTTTACAAATGTGGCCACTGAAGGTATTCAAATACTTCTTTTTTCACTCTACGAATTACAATGAGAACATAGTAGAAAATGAGAGATGAGGTCATCTGTTTCCCCATGTACCAAATAAGAATAATCTAGAGATGATTCAATAAAGGACTATTCACAAAATCATGGTCAGGATGAAAGCAAATTATAAGAAGTGGTGCATTACTCTGCATCCAATAACACAGGTTCAGTTTTCATCATTCGCCTGAAGGACTAAGGAAAGAGTCTGTTACTGGAACTGAGCAGAATCCTGTGGACAGGAACACCGTCACAGGAGCTCTGACTTAGTCAAGGAGAACAGCAAGCCCAAACAGATTGACAGGAAGGGAAGTAGAGGAAGAAGTCGGTCCTTCTCTCTTCACTTTCCCTTCTGTGTCTCCTATCAAGATGCACATGGATGCCATCCAAGCTGAGGCCCGAAGGCAAGTGGACACACCACTACCGCACACACAAATCGGACTCCAGGGCTGAGCCGCATGACGAAGGGAAGCTCGGTCCTGAGGAGAAAAGGGAAGACGCCTGCCCGACAGCGCTGCTCTCACTGCCTTTCATTGTCTAGAGTCCACTGCAACCGGGGAGCTTGCACGCTCTTACACACGTCATTGGGGATACTGCCCCCAATAAATGGCCTATCCAAATAGTTGATGTTTTATAGTAATGGCACACACAAAAAGAAACCCACTTCACTCTCAAAGAATTTAGACTCTCATAAATGAGATCAACACACATTTCAAAGCATTTGCTTAAAGCACTCCCAAAGGATCAGTGACAGACTGAAAGGTTGGAAGTTCTTTCTGGAAAGGGCTGGTGATAATAACAGCTTAGTTGATGAGTTGACAGCCTGAGCCAGGGCAACAACATTTCACACACTTGTGTTGTGAGTGAAAACTTAGGATCTCACTAGACATGAAAGTCCAGTAAAGTAAACTAATGCAAACAAGTTTCGAGTCATTTTTCTAAGCATCTACCGAAAACTATCCACCCCTTTCAGTATCTCTCTTCTTTATTGCCCAAAGACTATCTGCCCTTGTTTGGAGACAGTCACACAATCAACGTTAATTTCTTTTTGTATAACAAAGAAACTTCGAACATCTTGAATGTCCTTTCGTCTGTGGATCTCGAAACATTTTTAAAACATTAATTTCCCCAACAAATATTGGTGTAAAACATAGCTGTCTCTTGCCTCTTTTCTGTTTAAGTATAAAAGACAAAGTTCACAAACAGTATCTCTGGTTGTATAATAAGTTTATGGATTCTGCCTCTAGTCTACAACAATTTATTTATCCCTTGTAGCATTAGATGGAATATTTCAGGGTGTTTTTTAATTTTCTTATCCCAGTATTGGAGAAACCTACTGAGAAAAACAGTAACTGTTGAGAACAGTTACCTATCAACTTGATTGGGTTGTGAATCTTCTAGGTTAGTAAAGCAGATCTCTGGGTTTGTCCATCTGTGCTTCTAGAGAGACTTAATTCAGGGGGACAACTCACCCTGAATGAGAATTACACATCACTTAGGCCAGCGGCCTGCAATAGAAAGAGGAGGGGATTCACTCTTCAAAAACGGGGATGTGGTGCTGTGGCTCAAGGTGTTAGAGCTCAAGCCCTGCACTAAAAGAGCTCAGAGACAGCACCCGGGCCCTCAAGCCGTACCTCCAGTAAGAAAAACAGGAGAGGAAAAGTGAAGGAGCTCAAACATTCCTTCTCTCTTCTTCTCCCTCTCCCTTCTGTATACCATGTTGTACACCACTGTTCCCCATCACGCTCTACCCGCCATGATGGACTGAAACTCTGGAATTGTGAGCCCAAACGACTACTTACTTCCTCCTTATAATTCTTGTACCTTCCCGCGTTGCTTTCTGAGTTAACTGGTGTGAGGACTATGAAGACTTGTCACAGTTTTGAAGATGCTATGAATGTGTTGGAAGATCTGAGAATTATAAATATGTCATTTGAGAACCTACTTTATTTAACCCAATAAGCATGGCCAGTGGCACTATTTCAACCATATAGATTGAGAATCATGTTTCCCCACCCTGGCCAATATGATACGCCTGTATAGTGCAATGGGAGATTTATAAAAGAAAATGAACTTTATCCTAAATGAATATATTTAGGGGTGTGTGTGTGTGTGTGTGTGTGTGTGTGTGTGTGTGTGTGTGTGTGCAGAAGGCATTTCCACCAAACACACCAAATATTCTGCAATTTCATAAACAAAAGCCCTTTGAGAAAGCCCATTGACAAAAGGTAACTCTGTATGCGGGCTCTTCTCCACACCTGTGAGCAGTTGAACCTAATTGTTCAGCAGCTGGTACTACTTTGAGATCCTTTCCCTATACCATATTATCCCTTTATCATGACAGTTTTTCTAATACTGAGTTGTTTTGCTCATATATATATATATGTGTGTGTGTGTGTGTGTGTGTGTACATATACTAAAAAAAGACATACTTTGAAAAAACAATAGAGAATGACATTAATGTTATTTATTTATGTACTCTCTTACATATAAATTTATTTAAACTGATATTGATTATTCATGTGGAAAAGATAAGCTTTAACTACTTGGCTATTTTTCATTGTCTCAGATCTTTTCTGGAGTCTGGCTAAAATCATAAAGACTTATTACTTGCAGATATTGTGAAATCGAATGCCAAAGGACATTATAATTTATGCACAGATACAGATGCCTTCCCTGGGTTGGAAAACATCTACAGTAGAAGGATACATGCACATAGCACTAACTGACGGAACATCTGATAAAATATAGCAAAAATGAGTGTGCCGGGCCTGGTGATATACACCTGTAATCCCAACTACTAAGGACAGGAAGGCAAGTTCCAGAGAAAGGCAGCTGGAATAAGGAAAGGAAAAAGAAAAGAGCAGTGGAAAGAGGAAGGAAAGACAGGAGGGAGAAGGAAGAAGAAGGAAAGAAAGGCAGAGTCAAAGAAAAATAGAAAGAAAAAAAGGAAGGAAGAAAAGAAGGAAGTTGAGGGAGAGGATAAAGACAAGAGATTTAAAATTCATGGAATGAATAGAAGTATCAGTTACACAAATGCAAATCATACATAAAAGATAATATATCACTGAATAGATAAAAGTTTTTTTTTGCCAGTCCTGGGTCTTGGACTTAGGTCCTGAGCACTGTCCCTGGCTTCTTTTTGCTCAAGGATAGCACTCTGCCACTTGAGTCACAGTGCCACTTCTGGCCATTTTCTGTATATATGGTACTGAGGAATCGAACCCAGGGCTTCATGTATACGAGGCAAGCGCTCTTGCCACTAGGCTATATCCCCAACCCTTAAAAGTTTAGTTACAAATATATATGAGGCTTTCCTTGAATATACTTAGGTAGCATCCAAGCTAAAGACTATCTTTGAAACCCTACTGCCTTCATAAATGGGCTTTCAAAAACAAGCTTAAAAGCATTAAACCATCATCGATCAAATGTTAAATGAAATAAATATAGAGATCTTCTATTACGATTGAAATAATCCATTCAAAAATGAACCAATCATTTTATCTATGTAAATATTCTTAAAAGCACAAAATAAATTAATATCTTTACTAGCCTTTGTAATACAATATTTTCTCTTTAATTATCTTGTGACTCTTGGAGGTCACATAGGACAATAGGACATGTATTTGAAATAAACACCTCAGAACCTGAATGTGGTAATGGAATTAAGTAAAAGCCAGGCTGTATCCATCTCTATCTAAATGAATGTTTACACTTAATGACCACAGAGACCTACTAATGAAGTAATCTTATTTATCAACCAGGATTTCCAAAGAGAACTCTGAAGTTAAGCATTGGTGAAAAATAAACTGTTTGCAAATGATTTAGGTAGTTTAATCATTGAAGAATGGCAACATTTACTAGTATCACACACTTCTGTAGCATTGACTCATATTCATTCCCCACATCAAATTCTTTTTTAGCCCTTCATATTGATGAACCATAAGGCTATGACACATTTTTCAAGGTTTCCCATGTCTGAGTTGACTTTGAATGTCAATTATAAATTTCTACCAAACCACTTCAACTGCTGCTCTTCTGTGCACAGTGATTCTGAACAGGGATGTTTTAGCTGATGATGAAGACTTTGGAACAAGGACATTAAAACTTGTCAGAAAATGTTTAGCCTGCCTAAAGTTGCAGTAAGCTTTTCTTCAATAATGAAAGCAGATGTGTTGGAAGAGCATGTATCTTAAACTAAAATAAGAATTTACCCTATGGAAAATAGATGTTTTTTTGTCATGATGTCAACACATATAATACATTCTCATGCACACAGATTAGGAACATATAGCGTCAGTATTTATTAAAATAGGAAATTTTCATGAATATTTATAACCCTGATCTGAATGGCTAGAACTGTATTAATTTGCATCTGTATTGATGGAGTTGGGTTTGGATTTACCTATTAGTGTTCTTATAAATCTCATTAATAGATGTAATAGTGGTTCGCTTAGCAGTGTTCCCTCAGTAATTCTGCAACCATAGCAATAGAAAACATTAAAGTGTCTTGAGACAATTTTCTTTAAAATAGTGTCTCTGAAGCTTGCCAGATATTTACTGCAACCAAGTGTTTTATGTCTTTATCTTTCTAAATGCAGAATTAGCATTGATATTGGCTCCAGGAGGGAATTATTGTGCAGAAAGAATGCCCAATTGATGAAGAAAGAACATATTTACTCACTCTAATAAGAGTAAGCAGCATATTTGTAATGACTTCACAGAATAAATACATGCTGACTTAAAGATTATGATCTTTAGTAGAATTAGGAAAACATTAACCTCACATTTACAAATTGTATTTCTGTCTGACTTTCAAGCTGTTGCTAGTTTGGAAGAGTGTATATTTTGAAAGACGGAACTAAAACAGAAGGCTGGTGACAAACTACAAATGTGAATGCACACTTCCCTAGCTCTTCAATTCCTCCTAAATGATTTATTTGAATGATGATGAACCTGAATCCAACTGAGTTGGCCAAGGATGATCGAAATGATCTGTCCGATGACCATGAGTTCCAGTTCTAACTGTGCCACGACCTGGATGTACAACTTTGGAAAAGAACTACAACTTTTTTTTTTGGGGGGGGGTGTTCCCCTGTAGAGTAAAACAAGATATGTAGGACAAGATGGTCCCTCTCGTCCCTCTCAGCTTTGCCCTTCAAAACATCAGCTGCTTGTGAAACCTTAAGATAGAGGAGTCTGGCAGTATTTCTTCCCTCTGCTCTCTTCTCAGTTACCACATGAGTCTTCATATGGCAAAATTTGCCAGAATTCTTGGGGCTGTAAATGGCATAAAGGAAAGAAGTGAGGGGTGGTGGAAGAAGTACCACTCCACAGCTAGTTGTATATCATTCATAAACTTTAAGACTGTCTCCTGCTAGAAAGATAAATAAGTGATTAACATAAACTTACATGTATAATGTACCAACCTCAACTTTAAGAGCTAACACATTTTGTTAGTAACAAATACTCTGCGAGTTGAGCAAAGGTACTTAATGAATGTTTAACAAACATTCTTTGAGTACCCAGAGACCTAGAGCCTAAAAACAAATGGATGGGCCTACGTACTTGTGGGAAAAGGTACACAATAAAAGAGTCACACAACACAAGTAGAAGTAAAATGTGACACAGGACATAATGAATTTAATAACCTTAAATTATTTTTTATTTTCTTCATCAAAACAGCATTTTTACATATCTATTTTTTTCAAACAAAATTGCTCTATTGTGGCAGATCCTTTATGCTTAAACCTCTGCCATGACCCTAAATGTCTATGTTGTTTGACCATGTCTCCCTGCCTGAAATTGAAGCTGACTAGAGACAAAGATCTTGCTTATTAATGCAAAAGTTGCCAGGCGAAAGGATAAATAACAACGTCATCAGACAACCCCCGAACTTATTTCTCCCTCTGGTACTTTCACAGTGCTCACCTCTGGAGAGCGCCAGGGTAGGGTGGGGATAAAGAAATCGGTCACACTGGCACTGGCTTCCCACCACCTTGCTGCTGCCCTTTCTGGAGCACCTACTTCAAGACGTCTCCCTGGAAAGGAAACCCTGGTATGGTGGAAGTATTCCAAGCGTTAACCACGTAGCTCAGAACTTGACCGCGATGTGGCACAATTATTCCATGACTTCTATTTTCCCAGTCATTTTGGCCCATGTCACTACTGCCCAGCATGGTAGCCACTCAGTGAATCCTTATTGAATGAGTCAATGTAATGGGGGGGGGAGGGGGGAGACAAAGAATTTTAACTTCTTCCTACATGACACAACATAACCAGGACCAGAAGTGAGGGCAGGGGAAGTGTCGGCCGTCACCTGACAATGCTGCAGAGATGACTCTGAACACCACATCAGTTGTTTGTAACGTGTTCCAGGATTCCTGGGATCAGGAGCCCGCTGGTGGTGTCCAGAGGCTGTCACCTCACCATGTCCATCAAACAGAGCCTCTCTAATACAATTCAGTCCTGCTCGCCACTCTTTGAAGGGATAAGAGAAGCCCGGTGCTTCCTACCAGCGCTGAGCCTATCTCCTGCTAGTTCAAAGGAAGGATAACAAGTGTTTTCAGCAGTGTAAAATATGCACACAGACTCCCAACATGAACAAAGGAAGGAAAGAGGAATTTTCACCAGAGAAACACTTGTCAGTGGTTTAAAAAAAAAAAAATTGTAAAGCCTTCTATTTCCTGAGCCCTTGAATTCTCCAAGCATTTTTATCATAAGATCTCATTTGATCCTCCAAACAACACCTTCCATGAGTAGGGCAGCTTCCCGATTGTGTAGAAAGGGGAAGGGGAGAATCTGCAGGGATTAGGCAACCTGCGCCGAGGTCAGGGTGATGGAGAACTGGCACCAACCACAGCGCTCAGGGCCTCCTGACTCAAGCTGCGAGGCTTTACTCTCCCAACATCACATCAGGACATCTCCAAATGGACCAAGATCCATTGACCCTGGGTTGGGGTTTGGGCATAGTAGCTCCACTTCAGTGATTCCTGCCAAGCTTGGTTACGGCCTGGGAGTCCTGCTCTTCAAAATGACCACTGAGGCTGGCGCTGAAGGATAGCAAGTAATGGAGAAACGATAGAGCAAAATACTCTTTATAGATTGCCTCCAATGAAGTAAGAATCCATTTCAGACACCGCTCAAACGAGCGTTTCTTTCAGTCTCTAATAATAAGCTACCTGTATAAACAAGCAAAAAGTAACCAGCCTGACTATGGTTTTCAGGGATAATTAACATTTCAACAGTTTATTTCTAAATATGACCTTTTCAAACTTTATATTCATTCACATGGCTATTTTGAGATGGCCTTCATTCTCAATATTTATTTCACAAAAACTAAAATTTAACCTGTCTCTTTTCACAACAAAACAATTACATAAAACTAAAAAAAAATCACACAGCAACATTAGTGTATGTCCTTCCTCAGTTAACTCTCTGTGCATAAAAGAACTAAAGCTTTTAAATTTTTTCATTTATTCACTTCCTAGGAAAATAAGTTAAAATTATAAATGGCTAACAAAAATTAATTGCATTTGCCCTACCTTTTAATCAAGTTGTTTATGCATATCAGTCATGTACCAGTACAATGGCTTGCTTATAAAGATATCCAATTAATAGTAAATGATTGATGGAATAAATTATATAGTAACTTCTGAGTCCATGTTACTCTGTCCTATCTATGACATTCAGCAGAGAATTAAAGTAAAGCATTTTTTTAAAAACAAGCTTTAGGGGGCTGGGGATATAGCCTAGTGGCAAGACTGCCTGCCTCGGATACACGAGGCCCTAGGTTCGATTCCCCAGCACCACATATACAGAAAATGGCCAGAAGTGGCGCTGTGGCTCAAGTGGCAGAGTGCTAGCCTTGAGCGGGAAGAAGCCAGGGACAGTGCTCAGGCCCTGAGTCCAAGGCCCAGGACTGGCCAAAAAAAATAAAAAATAAAAAAAATAAAAACAAGCTTTAAAGACAAAAGGGTCTATCATTAGTACTGAGTAACTAAATGACTTAGGAAAACTACTTGAATCCCCAGGCCTTAGAGTTCTCAGTGATATTTCAAGATCATGGACAAGAACTTAGAACAGTCTCTAAGTTTGCTTCCAGTGCTTGTGTTTTGTAATTCTAGATTGAAAAACTATCAGCCAGAGGAAAAAAAATATTGCTCTCTGCAGAAAATAAATATGAATGAAGGGTGATCCCAGATAGGGGTCCAGGTTTAAATATGCCTAAGGGTGGGTTTAAGAATCTGAAAGAGTCTCACTGAAGACAAGGAGGGCTTCCAAAGCCTCGCCCAGATTGCTCTGCGCACATTACCATCCATTCCGGAGCCCTGTAAAGGAGGAGCGGGAAGCAGAAGCGGGATCTGAGGAAAAGGGAAGGGCGCTAAGGAAAGCTCAAGTTTCTCCTCAGCCCCCATGACCCCCCTTTCTTCTCTCTAACCAAACAGATGAAAGAAAGAAAAAAAATGCATGATGAAGTATTTTGAAATTCTAGAATTCTTGGGGAATAACTATTAAAAGTCTCCAGGCATGCGATGGGGGGAGGGGCCTGACAGACGGAAATCATGGAAAGAAAGCCTACATAATACTCTTAATTGAAAAAAAAAAAAAACCAGCTTAAATATTAATCTCAACCAGACACCAAGATAGGATGAGTCTTTTCTATATAGGAAAGGACTTTGCCTCAGGGAGCTCCTGAGGACAGGACGGGACATTGTGGTGGTTTAGCTGACAGGTTCCTTAACCACAGGGGCCTGGCATGGAGGAGTGACCCCCTGCCAGGAGCCGCACCTTTAACCAGCGCTGGGGGAGGCTTCTCGTTTCTCAGCCAGTGTTCCTGACAGTCCAGGTTTTTCTTCCATTATCATATAACACAAGAAACAAGTAGGCAACCACGAATGCTGAAGAGACTATGAGCAAGGTCCAGAAGGAGAAAATAACCCTGGAAGCAGTGTAATTCCAAAGCTGCTTCTCCTTCCTTCCTCCCTCCCTCCCTCCCTCCCTCCCTCCCTCCCTCCCTCCCTCCCTCCCTTCCTTCCTTTCTTCCTTTCTTCCTTCCTTCCTTCCTTCCTCTCTTCCTTCCTCCCTTCCTTCCTTCTTTCCTTCCTTCCTCCCTCCGTTCCTTCCTTCTTTCCTTCCTTCCTTCCTTCCTTCCTTCCTTCCTTCCTTCCTTCCTTTCTTTCTTCCTTCCTTCCTTTCTTCCTTTCTTTCTTGCATGGTCTAGGGCTTGAACTCCAGGCTTGTCCCTGAGGTTTAGTGCTCAATACCAACACTATACTACTTGAGCCACAATTCCACTTCTGGCTTTTGGGTGATTCATTACAGATCAGAGTCTCACAGACTTTCCTGCCTGGGCTGGCTTTGAAGTACGATCCTCAGATCTTAGCATCCTGAATAGCTAGAATTACAGGCATGAGCCATGGGCACCTGGCCAAACCGTGATCTCTAAAGGAAAAATTTTCTATCGCCTTTGTCTTCTCACCATAACCTTCCCCTTACTTTGTTTTCTCAGGAATGGTAGAGCACATTGAACCTAATATGACCTAAAATACAGGCTAGAGATTACTCAGGCCTCCCAGGGAACCCTTCAGCTTTGACTCTGGGTTAAGTGTATCATCATACTTTACAAAGTTGCTCATGACGAAAATCATAGATCCTGACCAACAGCTACTATGAACCCATTATTAGTAAGGTTGGGTTTCTAGTGGATTAAAGGATAAACAAAACATGGTAATTGGTCTAAATTTCTAATCCAGGATGAGAAATAAGATAATTAATAATCAAGATCAAATAGACCTGAGGCCATATCTGAGGCGGAGATAAGATTTAGTGCTTAAAGAGTCAGTATCCCTTCTACTCAGTCTAGAGGGGTGGGGTCACAAGGAAATGCGGCAGAGATCAGACAAGAAGGGTTGTTTAATTCCTTCAATCCTCTTCTCGCACCTACTTTGAGGCCATTCTTCGTTGTCTTGCCTGGAATCCTAAAAATACCCCACATCTGTGTCTACTCTCTCCTACCTGTCCCTCAGGGGCCAGGAGATCTTTCTGAAATGGCAATCTTATGCCACACTCCTCCTCCGTGCATTTATAGTACTTGATCAGTGAATGCCACTTGTGGAATTACGTTTTGACAACCCACACCCTTACACAATATCAACTCCACAAGGGGCCAAATCCGTGCCTGCGTTCACGTGGATGGTAAAGAGCAATCGCCCACACCCTTATACAATATCAATTCCACAAGGGGCCAAATCCGTGCCTGCGTTCACGTGGATGGTAAAGAGCAATCGCCCAACCCTTTTCCAGACGAAAGAGCTGAGGCTCCAAAACTCAAGCACACTCAGTGCTTCCGGTTGCAAAACCAGACGAGGTCCTGTGGCCTCTCCCCCGCCCATCCCGCCCTTCCCACCCCTCCGCACAGGCCCTGCAGCTGGGGCCAAGTCACAGCACTCAGTTGTCCTGGGAGCGGCTGAGCAAGTGGGAAGTTGAGAAATGAGAGCCTGGAACTCCCGAGGACACGGGTGCGCGGGTGGTGTGGGCAGCCACGGGCACCGATGACAGATGGACTCCATCCCCTGGGCTGAGATGCACACGCACGCACACACACGCGCACGCACACACACGCGCATGCACACACACGCACGCACGCACACACGTGCGCACACAGCGGGGCCGGGGCTCCACAAAGCGGCACCTAGACGTGGCCAGGAGCTCCTTAAGAGAGGAGGACCGTCGAATAAACGAATGCACCGGGCGCACAGCAGGGTCAGTGCTGTGCAGGAGTTCTGGGGCGGGGGGGGGGGGGGGGTGCGGGCAGCGTGGAAGCTGTGTGCTATGGAAGCGCATGTTCCTCACGACGGGGGATTAGACTTCGTAAGCGATGTGTCAACGATCGAGCTTCAGCAGGCCAGGGCTGAACGAAACGGGGTGTCAGCACCGGAAGCCCCAGCCACGGGGTGCGGCTCCGGGAGTGCTGGGGCTGGAGATGAGGGGGGCTCTGCGGGGACCCCACCCTCCTGCTCAGCCAGACCCCCTCTTCGCCACGATTCTTCCTCTCAACCAGTGCCAGTCGTAGGCGGAGGTGTGAGCGGAGGGCAGGGCTGAAGCAGGGGGTGGAGGAGCACGGACGGCAGGGCTGAGGCGCGGGTGGAGGAGCATGGACGGCAGGGCTGAAGGCGGGGTGGAGGAGCATGGACGGCAGGGCTGAGGGGCGGGGTGGAGGAGCATGGACGGCAGGGCTGAAGGCGGGGTGGAGGAGCATGGACGGCAGGGCTGAGGCGCGGGTGGAGGAGCATGGACGGCAGGGCTGAGGCGCGGGTGGAGGAGCATGGACGGCAGGGCTGAGGCGCGGGTGGAGGAGCATGGACGGCAGGGCTGAGGCGCGGGTGGAGGAGCATGGACGGCAGGGCTGTACACGGGAAGAACAGCCTTGCACCCCGCCCACCCGCGCGCAGGGTGCGGGACGCGCGCGCTCTGCGCCTCCAGGCCGAGGCCTCGGGGTCGAGGCCGGGGTGACTGGATCACTAGTACCCAGCACGAGCAAGCTCTGCCACAGGTCTTGGGTAACACTCCTTTACGATGTTAAAGGGGGGGAAAAAGTAGCTTTTTAAATTGCTTGCTTTCTTTTTACACAGAAAAGACTCGGTGTGGCAGAGTACCAGGAGCGAGGGCTTTGGACTCACGAGGGGCTTTGAACCCCGACCTGGTGACACCGAGAAGGTTTGCTAATCCTTTCCGAGTCTCAGTTTTCCTACTTTGCCTCCTGTAAACAAAACTGTTGCAACTAGCTGGGAGATTCCGGAAAGAATTCATATCTGAAAGCGTATCTGCAAAGCCGCATAATAAGGCAAGAAAACAAGGCCATGTTTTTCCCGGTGGGTATTTTGAACCATCATTAATGAGATTGTAAAACTTCTATTGGTAAAAATGAACTCCGCTGGGGCATACTGAGCTGGTCACTGACAAACCGTTCTTTATCATGGTTTCTGATTCTAATGATCTATTTCTCTGATATCTTTTCATCTATAGAGAGGGAATGAAAAGGTCTCACATCCTTTAAAAATGTAGGTGGTTTGCTAAACTGTGATTAGTCACAGCAGAGATAAGAACCTCTTCAAGTTCTGTCCCCGCCACGGTGGTTTCCTTTGGCTTACCTGCTTGCATTGACAATCACTTAGGAAACTACCATGGAAAAGGAACGTATTCCACTTAAAACTCTAAATCCTACTGAAATCCTATTACTAACATTTGCTTATCACTTCTTTGAAGGGCAATCCCTAAACTGTATTTCCCTTAGAGACACCAATCTCAACACAGCTCTAGCTTCCGAAGACAATGATTCCAATTGTAGGTTTTGAGACTTGGGCAACTAATGCAGAATTATGAAGTACAGTACTTAGAAACTGTAGAATACTATGAACGGCCTACACATTTTACTGATTTTATTACAGTCACTGTTCCTCTGCTCTAGATGCAGATTTACTCACCTGTCATGAAACAAATGGCAATTATCCCTCCTGATAATTTTCCACAGTCCTCCAATTTAGAATGCCTTTTCCTATCCTCTCTCCCCATTAGTCTCTAAGCCTGAACTCACTCCTAAAATCAGCTCAACTGTTACTACTGCTACCAAGATTTTGCAGCCATACCAATTTTCAGTGCCATCTTACTTCCTCTGGACTCTCAAAAGTGGGTGTGCAGGCTAGGGGTTTGTTCAAGAGGTACAACACCTGCTTAGTCAGGCCAAGACCCTGAGTTCAAATGAAACAGGGGCTTTTACACTCTAAGCCCATATTCCAGGATTTCCACACATCAAATCCAGCTGCTTCCTTCTCACTTTTAAATAAAGAGATAGTGTGAAAGGGAAAGGAAATGTATTCGGTGGTACTGGTAAGCACAGGAAAGACAGCATTTCAGTCTGTCTCCAGCCTTATGGCATATGGACCTTGCCTTAGGTTATAGCGGGAAGGGTAGAGCGTAGAAGAGAGTCCCCGTCCCAGGCTTGGTCAAAGGCGGGCCCCGTTGTGGTCTGACCGCCATTGTCTCAGGATTCCTCATGCAGCTCTTCCTCACAGTAAGAATCACTGATTCACGACAAGGGGCTCTTCTCCCTCCTGGCTTCCCACATGACTGCAAAGGGACCGCAGAAGGGTCTGGCTCAGGACAAAGGGCATAGATGGGAAATGAAGGCATCTGAGCTGGTTAGCCTTTATCCTGCTCCCTGTCAATTCGTGGCAATACCATATGTCACGTTCTTTCTTATTATCTCCTATTTTGAGACACTTCTTCTGTTTAACTGTTTAACTCTAATTATCCAAATGATCACTATCTTTTGTCTACTTGTTAAAATTTTGATATATTTCTAATCCCTGCATGGATGGGATGGGTGGTCTACACTGGTAATTCCCGCGCTCAGGGGATTGAGGCAAAAAGAGCTCACATTCCAGGTCTGTCTGATCTGCGTAGGAAAAAAAAAATCTGTCTCAAAAAATATTTATTAACATTTTAAATAAACAAACCAATGAAATTCCCAGCAGATACTTCCAGATTACTTCAGTCATGCATTACGTTTCTTTTTTCTTTTTTTTTTTCTTTTTTTTTGGTAACCCAGATATGATCTCCATACTTGATTCAAAATGGATTTCACTATGGCTAAGAAAAAAAGACTCAGTACTGAAGTGTGATTGGAAGCTTAATCCTTCTATCCAAAAATCCTCACCCTGACTAACTTGGAGTAGTCATGATGGCCCCTTTTCTCCCTTCTCCTTAGATGGGACAATGTCACATTTGTCATACACACCAAGTCCTTCACCTGAGAAATCTCTGTGCCCTAGTCTTGCAAAGTTTTTAAGTAAAATAATTTTGCCTTCTACTTACTATTATGACTTGAGAAGATTTTTGTTAAAGACACATTTGAGCCTGTATACATACAAATAAATTTGGATTTTTTTCCACATAAACAAAGGAAAACTTGCTTAAGAATGTCTGTGGATTGTACAACAAAGAGCCACAAATGAAGAAGTTTTGATGTTATAAAAAGGAACAGATTTACAACGGAGCTTCATATAAATATTTCACATGCTTGGTAAGGTGGACCAAGAGCCAACTTGTTTCTACTTCTTTTCTAAAACCAGAGAGAGGGAGGATTTATAAAAAAAAAAAAAAGGGGGGGGGGAGTTGTTTATAGTCATTCAAAACTCAGTATCTATAAAACAGGATAAGGAATGTCTCAACACTGTAGATAAAAGTTATTTGGAGAGACAATGCTCCCTTTAATCCAAGGAATGTTTGCTGATTAGATGAAGAGGGTGAGAGAGAGAGGTATAACACCCATTATTAATAATAATAAAATGACTTTGAACTTCTCCAGTCCCTTTCATCTAGGAATTTCAATTTGCTTATTAAGCCTCACTTTTACTTTATCAGCTCCTATAAGGAAATAAGACTGAGACACTTACAATTTCTGTTGTAGTTTTAAGTACTTTGTAATCATTCATTTGTTATTCAAAGCTACAATCTACTGAATCAGCTGGTATAATTACTACCTTATATACATTTAGGGAAACTGAGACAAAAACAGAACATGTGGCCAAGACCACACACACAGTGAGGCAGTTGCAGAGCCAGAATCAAAGCCAACTAATATTTGAATCTTAGGGCTTTTGGTGGAAAACTTAAGTTAGCTCATTTTCCCGCCCTTTCACTCAAATTCACACACAGGTGGGCTTAGGAGAGAGAATATCATGGAAAAAAATTAACCCGGAAGAAGTAGAATATGCTCCATTTCAGTCCTCCTTACGTCTGAACAACAGCATCCGTGAAAACTTGAAGAGAACTTGAAGAGTGTTTCAGCCTTTAGAACCTTCTCATTTGATGTTAGTGAACTTCCGAAGACTAATTGCTTTAACTATCATATTTTAAATTTCAAATACTTATACTGGGAAAAAAAGGACAAATACTTTATCAGGCATTTGTGGTCACTTGACCTTTTCCAAACCTAGAATGTTAGCATTATTAAAATCCACACCTTTTCTGCCTATCTCCAGTGGGAAAGTGGAGAGGGAAAGACCTAACCCATAGATGAGGATTTTATTTAACTTCAGAGGCCACCGAAGTATTTTATTTCCTTTGTGAACTTTCCAAGAGCCTTCTGCCCTAGGCAACAAGCAAGGGGTGAGTTTCAGAAGTGGTAAAACCCAAACGTGGCTTGGCTGCTCCTGTCAGCAAAGTAAAAATCAACACCATGTCCAGAAGTTGAGATAAATACCCTCCAAACTTGCTTTTTGTAAGGTCAGATCAGGCCAAGCCCGGTTATTGTTCCCAATGGTAGTTATTGTTGGAGAAGTGTCATGTCACAGGCAAACATGCTAAGCTGGAAACCACCCTTGCCTTTTCTCTCTCGATACCCCCAAAGACCAATGCTGCACTTTGACATGGTCTTATGCAAATCAATCAAATACCCATGATTACTAATCTCAGTCCACAGGCAATGTACAAATGAAATGGCTAAGGGTACGTGCTGAACTGCACAGTCCTCAGTGGAAACTTAGCACTGCAGGCTTGTGTTTCCATTCATTTCACACATTAATAGAAGTCCTGACGTCTGAAACTAGGAGCCTCTGGTTTTTCTGTAAAGTCGAATCGATATATTTCTGTTCTTCCATTAGCCCAACCTGGAAAACAGCAACAACAAAAAAGATGTTCTTCACATCTTTCATTTAGTTTCCCAGAAATGTTGCCACCTTTGCCATGATAAAATACATGCCTCTTGCCAATGCTGAGAAAAACAGCGTTGCAGATATGATACACACATGGTAGAAAGAGATATATATTTTTTTTAAAAATCAAATAGTATAATGGAAAAAAAGAGCCAATGATTTATTAGACATTGTGGTCTCTTAACCAAAAAACAAAAGTTGTAGAGCTGGGAAATTGCTTTAAACCTTGAATTAAATATTCTGAAAACACATTTACACACATGACCTGCTCAACTCCCTACCCTCCATGGGACCCTGCACCCAGGCATTCCAATACATTTCCAGATTGAACGATACAGTAAAAGTCCTCTTAAGGAAATATAATTTGGCAGGTAACTGCCTCGTAGAAATTTACACCAGTGGTAAACGTTACTTACTGGATGCAGAACAGATAAACAGCAACTTCATGGGGGAAAAATGGCTTTTAAAATCTCAATAAAAGGTTAGAAGACACTTGCCTGTAGATGTGGTTTTAAATTTGCCAAGTTGGCTAGGGGGCAATTCTTTTTTTTTTTTAATTAGCAAGCCTTCAATCAAAAGCAAATTAGGATCCAACTGTCCCATGCAATTACATTTCAGTGGCTCAGGCTGGGTGCTTGTGTTTTTTTTCTAGTTGATTAATAGTGCTCTCATTTAAATGGACACAGTCAAACTCTGTCATCATTAACACCCATTAAGATGAATGAAAAGAATGTCACACCTTGGTTCCGGTCTACTGGACAGTGAGGCTCTGCTATACGGAGGGAAGATTATCTGTACAACCAGACAGGTTGAATTTCCCTCAAACAAAAATATAATTTGTAAATCCTTACAAACTCTTATTTTTGGAAACACTCTTCAAATCCATCTTTCAAATACTGGGCCAAAAATCTCCCCATACCTGAAGTTATGCATATATTTTACATGCTCTTCAGCAATGTTTGCCAAAGTCTGAGCTTCTTTACTACTGTTTCCTTTGCTTAAAGCCTGTAATTCTGATGTGAAGATTTGTGTGTATAAGAAAAAGCAATAGTAACATGAATATCTAGTTACCTTTGAGGAGAAAATACTTCAGGACAAGTCCATGCATGACAACTAAAACACAGGCTCTAATTTTTCCCCAGTGGTAGTAGAAATCTCATGTATTTGGAAAATTCAAGTACCAGTTGTTTCTATGTAAACAGAAAATAAAGAACCTTAAAGTCTGGAGGAGTGCTGTCCTGGTATTTTATTTAACTACAAGAGTGGTCATTGATATTTTTAATTTCTTTCCCCCTCCCTCCAAAAACACCATTTTCTGAAGAGCATCCTGTGTAGTAATAGTGGTGAATTCATCACGGCACTAGTTATTTGTAACATGGCCAGACAAAGTGCTTATATTTTTAAGTTGAAGTTTTCTCATGGAGGGCGAGACATACTGCTCATTGGATCGAGATGCTGAGTTGCCATGTTTGTTCTGTGAACAGCAAGCTGCCAGTCAAATAGCACTGTATCCACCATTGTTACCATTTTGACTTACATAAAATAAGGAAGTGATTTCATTGGATCAAACAGTATTTATTACTAATGCCTTTAAAATGTCATTTTCCATTAAAATGGTATCTTTCAAATAACGTAGAAAATGTACAAGTTTTATAATAATGACAACGTGTATAGTCAGTCTAATAAAAATCCCTGTGTATCTCATGCCCTTTATACATGCATGCACACATCCTCATACATGTTCCGCATACATATAAGTTATATATTCCTTGTCCTCGTTATACATTGCAGAAAACACCTTTTGCTAGAAGTATGTGTAATGATGTACCTTCAGCTTTCTGACCAATTATATGCACCCAGTTTGGGCAAAAGATAAAAGTTCTTTCTTCTAACAATTTGAAAATACCCAAGAGCTTTAAAAATTATTAGAGCCTCATTTATCCTACCTCTAAAATTACCACGTTAGCTATGTTTTCTTTCCTTTCTTATTAAATTTGAAGAACTGTCTTCTTCCCAGTAAAAGCCAATCCTCTACTAGGGTTACAGGATTCACCCCTTTGCCTTCTCTAAGATTACTCCATGATCAATTGCACGTATTCAACTGGATCGTTCCCATTCGCATACAGCATGGTCCCATTATGCTTATTTTCCTTTGGTCCTACTCTTGTGAACTTGTGTTTGCCCCAAACTCTCAACTCCAAAGTATGGATGAGGAGCTGGCACTTTGGAGGTAATTAAAAGATAAAGATGATGCAACAGTAAGGTCAGAAAAAAGAAGAGAGAAAGTGGCTAAGAGCTTTCTCTTCTCGTCTAAGGGTACAGCGAGGGGGCAACTGTCTGAAAGACAGGAAGAAGGCCCTCAGCAGACAGCAGCTCGCCTGACACCCTCAGCTTGGATTTCTCAGCCTCCCAAATGGTGAGAAATAAAATCTGGTGCTTAAGCCTCCAAGATTATGGTGCTCAGCTCAGGGTGAGTTAAGACAGATCCCACATCCATCACCAACCGTCACTTCAATTCTCGGCTCCAATTCACAGGAAACGTTTTCCAAAACAAATTCTCATAGTCTTATCGACCATTCATTTCTTCCTCTGCCCTAGTTGTTTTCTGTTCCCACCACTGAGTTGATATTGTTCCAACTATCAAGCTCCATATTATTATTTCTATTAATACTTCCCTGACCTCATTCTAGCCAGGTTCTTGGTACCACTTGATAGGAAGTGTTTTCCTGTTCCTGAAACACACTCTTTGCTTTCTACAGAGTTGTCCCCACACACACACACACACCCAACACACACACACACCTCACCTCTGGCTAGTACTTCTCAAATGCCCTTATTCTCTCAGTTTCTAGCCAACCTCCAGCTTTTTGAATGCTCTTGGGCTTAGTCTTGTGTTCTTTGAATATCCTCTAGTAGGAGCAATATACAATAACATAGAAGGAAAGCCAGGGAAGTCAGCTCTGAGAAATAAATCACCTGGTCATTTTAATCGTCTTTGATTAGGGAGTCAGCCCAGAAGGACTATGTGGCTCAGGGGTAAAAAGAAAATCTGTAGAGTATTTAGAAAGAGAGTGTGACCAACAGTGCTAAATGCAACCAAAAGTTAACTGAAATGAGGAGTTCACTATATCCACTGGCTTTCTTGACATGAAGGTTATTAATGCCCGCATTCAATGGAATGATGGGGCAGAAGCCAGCTGATAATAGAGCTAGATATGAGTGGAGAAGAAGCAGATGCAGGGAAAAGAGATGAGTCTTTTAAAAGCTACATAGTAACATATTTCAAAAATCATCAGAATAAGTAGTGTGATTTATACTGTATATAAGTTAACTCTAATCAGACCCCAATGGGAAGTTAGTTACCACTTAGAAGAACCTAATTAGGAATCCAGACTTCAGAGGCACTAAGGCAAGTGCTTCAAATATTCTCAATCTACCCCAGATAGTTAATTAGCATAATAATTATTTGAAATAAATTTCTTTTGTGCTATGAGTAAGGTTCATGATATTTAGAGAACAAAGGAGATTGTAAAGAGGCTACAATTCCTGCCTGAAAGTAAAGCTTCTGGCCTAACTAGATCGTAGGTATACAGCAGTACTTGATTCTGTATGTTGGATTGTGATCCAGGTAGGAGTACCAGGGACTACCTAATGTAGAAACATAGGACAAATGGACTTAATCAGAAGTGTGATGAGGCCTTAGAAATACCAGCAACCTTCCCATCATGAATACAGGGAAGCAGGTGGAGATACAAGCCGTTAGCAAGTCACTTTGTAGGTTTGGGAGTTTTCTTTTTAGGTCCAAGACTGGGACCTGAACTTGGTGCTTGACGCTTTCATTTGTTGGCTAGCACTCTATCCATTGACCCATGCCTTCGACCCCCTTTTCGTAGGTTTTTATAACAGGAGTTTGAAGGAAATTTACCTGTTTCTCCATAAGGTGAAGTCATTCTCTGAGTGATGGAGGGTAGCAATAAGCCACAGATCTTAACTTGTTTAACTGTAACTCAATCAGTTAGTTTTAATATTAACTTAATGTTTGTGTTTGTGAGGTTCATGTAAACTGTGCTTATACAAAAATATAAAAAAAGGGAAAAATGTGAATTTTCAGTGGAAATATATTCTGTCTTTCCTCAGACTCTTCATTGACAGTGTTTATGGTGGAGAAGGTCATTTAATCAGTTCTTTAGAGAATTGGATCTCTGCCTTGTAGAAGGGAGTATGATGTCCATTACCTCATAAATACCTCAGTGTAAGGGTGTAGTCAGTCATTCTTGCTGCCAACCTTAACTTCTAGTGGGGAGTGTGGAAAAAGTTGATGTCAAGTGCATAAATTAAATTTCTTCCTCTTTTCTTTTCTTTTTTTATTTTATTTCTTTTTTTTTTTTTTTTTTTTTTTTTATTTTTTTATTTTTTTTTTATATTATCAATTGAACATAAATTTTTTTTTTTTACAAGGTGCTGTGCAAAGAGGGTGCAGTTACATAGTAGGGCATTGTGTACATTTCTTGTGATATCTTTTTTTATTTTATTTCTTAATTAAAGTGATTTGGGAATAGGAGTCTACTCCCATTTACCTAGTTTTGAATTTGTTTCAAGCTAGTTTGGGGTTATTGTTTGTTTTACGGGTATTGTTGTTGCTTCCGTGATATTCCATTTCAAAACCAACATTTTAAGTCATTGTCTTTGAGATGCTAGTCGTATGAGATCATAAAATTTGCTATAGAGTAAAAAGTTTAGTTTCTATACTCACTACTATTTTTTTTCATTAAGTAGAAAAAGATTTTAACACACGCACAACTTTTCTGGGTTTTTTTTTTCTTATCCTTTTATTCTACATGAAGCGTCAGAAACCCAGTGTTTGACAGGGTGTTATGTGCAAAATGCAAAGGTTAGAAAGTACGTGAATAATGCGTACATATGGTCTGGGATTTGGGTATTATTGAGACTTAGAAATCTGGAGTATCTCATCTTGATTTTAAAGCTCCATGGAATGCTTGGGTATCTTGCCACATGGTGGAGGAGAGGGGAGAAAACTGGCAGAGGCTCTCCCTTCCCACCCAGTCTAACTGATTGAGACAGGGCAATTTTGTTGGAAAAGTCTGTTGGCAATCTGTAGGTCTCAGCTTGCTCCTCTATGCCTTGCTGAGAGAAAGAGCTGTTGGAAGAAAATCAAGGCATGAAACTTTGCTGCTCTAGTTTAAAGCTTATGAAAGCAAATGATCTCCAGGGCACTAATCCTTTCACCTTGGTAAACATGCAACAAATCTACTCCAAAGAAAAGCTGAAAGACATCTCATTTCTCCTCCTGCAGCAACTCAGATACCTGTAGGCTCCAGACTGACTAATAGGTGTCCCATGAGTCTCCACAGGAGAAGAAACATCCCAAGAAAACAAAAAGACAGAAATTTAGGAGAGAAAACAAAAGTTCATGAATTCCCAAAATGTCCTAAGATGGTCTGACTAGAAGCCATGTATAATTCCTCCTAGTCCTTACCATATGGATAAAGATAGCTTGACAGAAATGAACATAGATGCTTTTAATTATTGATTGAAAATTGTTTGTAAAGGATAAAAGTACATGCTGAAGATAGGGCATAAAAACACAAACACACACCCAGACATGAGGATATTTTTTCCTTGAGTCATACAGTTATTTTAAATTATTGTTATGGATTGTCAGTGTACGTGAGGGCATTTGGCTATCTGTGGTAATGTTTTCATTTCCAGAAATCTAATATCAGGTCAACCCGGTGTTTTTATGGAGCCCTTACCAGAAAACAGAAGCATGAAAAACAACATTTCATATATAGTCTCCAGAGAAACTGGTAAGGCAACTTGGCACCAAACCCTAGGAAAACCCCAATTATGGATGCTATACCAAGATTTTAATCAATAAAGCTATGACGGTTCCCCACCAGGGATGCATCACTTGGTAAAATACCTGAGGTTGTTTTAAAACCCAGTCTCTGAGCAGTATGGAGAGAAGAAAGAAATGATAGGTGTAGCTCTACATAGAATCCTAGCCTAGTTAAAGAAAATAAGAGAAATTTATAGTGGGAACAAAGCTAGACAACTATCAAAATGAAAACGTCCTTTGAGTAATAGAAACAAAAGCCTCTCCAACCCGTCTCATGAGAATTTCATGAGTTAAGCATGGCTTGATGGTCTCCCTTTAGAATTGCTCTGAAAACGTCAGCTTTTACCCAGTAAAAAGCATCAGCAGAAGTTTAGCAATGACTGGATTCTGCCAGCTACCAAAGGAAACAAATGCAGCTTAAGGGCTGCATTTCCCCCAGCTTCCCGCAAGGCAGACTAGGACCCAGCTTTCGAACACAGTGAAGTCTTACCTGCCACCATTTTAAATTCATAGGATGAGACTTCTTAATACAAACGTTGATGGGAAGGTGAAATTTGAGATCAGATCAGTAAAAGGGTACATGTACAAAACACTTGATTTCACCAAGAGATTTGGTGAGAAGGGGAATTTACAGCACAGCCCATGAGCAATCTCCATGAGGAAGAGAGGAGACGGTACTGTGTTTCCCATGCCTCTTAATAAGCCATCTTAGTCATCGTTGTGCGTCAGGGACATGGAAAATGAAGGAACACGCTCCTTTGGCAATGATAAGGGCATGCTCGTATCACCACAGGGCCTAAGGGTGGAGTATCAAGTAGACATAGTGGGATGGATCCCAGAAAGGAGAATGGTAAAAAAGGGCTCATGATGTTGAGCAGGACAGAGAGATGTAACAAATCCTTCCTCTGTCCCACTGCATTAAAAAAAAAATAAAAAAGATGATTTACGGTAGGGAATGTGTATGGGACTGTGAGATGTCTAGGCCTATCTGCATTGCATTTTAGCTTATCTGGTTACCTCCAAACCAGAGTTATCTTCTGCAGAGATGTTTGATCACATCTTCCAAATGCTTCCATGTCTAGCCATAATTTTCAGTTCATGAGGCTTTCTCAAATGCTGATCATGAGTTATATAAGGATCACTTATGCAAACCCTCTCAAAAAAAAACTTCCCCTGAGTATGATCTTCCATTCCCTCTCACTATTCATTCATTTCACAACTATTTATGAGCACCCCAGAATGCAGCAAGATTGCATTTGTGCATTACACGTGTGATTTTCTCTCTGAACTTCCTGTGACTTTCCCCTCAGTCAGCCAGAGGCAAACACATAGCCTTGAGGAAAAGTCAATTTGGAATATTTGTTTTTCATTTCTGAAACAGTCTCTAGAGAATCTAGAGAGAAAGGCCTGAGGGAAGTAAATGATAGAGTTTAGTCCATAAAAAAAAAATAGAACAGGAAAGAATACAGGATGGAGAAGGCTGTGTGGGAGAAAGGCCGAGGGGGCCCAGGCCGGGGGGCCCAGTGGATTAGAGTGAGCTCAAAGCAAAGCTTGAAGATCGTCTCCCTGATCCCAGATGCTCAGCCCAGCAAGGAAAATTGCCACTGTGGATACCTTGCAATACAGCAGAATCAGGGCCTTCTAATGCTCTGGACCCTCACAATGGACGACTAGGACTTCCTGGGCTTACCTGAGTTGACATGCATGAACTACTCCAGGCTATCTTTGCACAATCCTCACATAAGCATAGGCCCTCAAAATACAAAATAGGGTTGCCAATTCCCAGGGGACTTTGAGGGACACAGTGCAACTTGAGGCAAGGGGACAGTGGATGAAGAGCAATGATACCTTCACCGAGCCTGAGTGCCAGACAGCACATCGCTACCTGGATTCAGAGAGCACACGGCATTGCTACAGCTCATGAGCAAGGAGTAAGACTTTAAAGATGGAGAAGAGTGAGAGACAATAAACAGGTAGATATAGATATATGTAATAAAAGAAATTAAGGATTACTGTATTTGCAGTGGGAACCTAGGGGAGAATCTCCTAAACCAAAATTGTTGCTACAGCTGAGTCTTAAATGATTAATAAAATTTAGCCATAGGGAGGTATATTAGTTTCTTATTGCTACTGTATAGTATTACCACAAACGTAGCAGTGTAGAACAACGACACCTTGCAGTAATGGAAGACTAGACAGCTAAAATGGCTTTTGCTGGACTAAAAGCCAGGTGTACACAAAGCTGCATTCCAACTGGAAACTCAAACAAAAAGAGTGACTTTCTTGCTTCTCAAAGCTGCAACATTATTGGGTCCATGTCCCACTTCTGGCAATGGCATCACTCGGGCTCCTGCTACCATCATTCCGTCACCTTGTCCTCACGGTCAAGGACCCCTGTGGACAATGCAGGATAATCTCCTCATCTTGAGATGGGGAGACGATCCTAACCATACCTGTACATCTCCTTGTGTCGTTTAAGCTTCCATAGTCACAGAACTCAGGGATGAAACTCAGGCATCTGGGATGGGAAGAGAGAGCCTCGCCCTGCATAGCACAAGAGGACTGAGCAAAGACAATGGCCAATTCACAGCCAAGACGGGATAGACACAAGAAATGTGAGGAAAAATCTAAGTTGACAAGACTAAGCCAAAAGGAAGTGAGAGAGAATTTAGTGGGGCAGCTAGACGCGAGGCCTGGAAGAGTCCTACCTTTTGGATTTTATGAGGAAAGTAATAAGTAGCCATTCCTGAATTTAAAACAGGAAGCCAGCATCATCAGATTTGCTTTCTAGAAAATTCACTTTAGCTACAGTATATTACAGTATACAAAAGCCAAATGAAGCCTTGAGGCTTGAAAGGAGGGAAGCGGAGGAGTCAGATTTTATGATCCAGGTATAAAAAGCGTTTCTAGCTGATCTAAGGTAACAGATGTAAAGAGGAATGGATGAATTCCAGAAAACTCACAGAGAGTCTATTTACAGGCTGTGATGACTGAATCTAATGTAGAAGCCACAAAAAGAAAAAGTCAAAACTGATAATTGGGTTCTTGTCTCAGGCGTCTGCATATATGGCTCTGCCTCTCAGGGCTTTCACTAAGTGTGAGAATGATAAGAGGCTGATATCCATCATGTTTCAGAGGGACATGGATGGGATTTATAAAAAAAAAAAAAAAAAGAAAAGAAAAGAAAAGAAAACCAACTGTATTTATCCACAACAGTACTTCAAGCCTATCTCAAATCTCAGCATGCACCTAAATGATGGCAGTTGTGATTACTACAATGTCCAAAGATACTCCAATTCAAAATGTCGTTTGTCACTCGTTTCCATAACATGGAGTTCATTTCACTTAGCATCGTCTTATGCATTCATAAGGGCATAGCTATTAGGCTCTTGTGATCCTCTGCTGTGACTAGCCTAAACCTGTGCTAATTATTCCCTATGAGGGATGTTTCTTTGGGTCTGGCTCACTTCGCTTAGTATAATTTTTTCCAAGTCCTTCCATTTCCTTACAAATGGGGCAGTGTCGTTCTTTCTGATAGAGGCATAAAATTCCATTGTGTATAAGTACCACATTTTGCTGATCCATTCATGTACTGAGGGGCATCTGGGTTGGTTCCATATTTTAGCTATGACAAATTGTGCTGCGATGAACATTGTTGTGCTGGTGGCTTTAGTGTGTTCTTGTTTGTGGTCTTTTGGGTAGATGCCCAAAAGTGGGGATGCTGGGTCATAGGGTAGCTCTATGTTTAGACTTCTGAGGAACATCTATACCACTTTCCAGAGTGGCTGAACCAGTTTACATTCCCACCAATAATGAAGTAGGATTCCCTTTTGGCCACATCCCCTCCAACAATTGTTATTGTTAGTTTTCTTTTCTTTTCTTTTTCTTTTTTTTTTTTTTTTGCCAGTCCTGGGCTTGGACTCAGGGCCCTAGCACTGTCCCTGGCTTCTTTTTTTTTAACTCAAGGCTAGCACTCTGCCACTTGAGCCACAGCACCACTTCTGGCCATTTTCTGTATATGTGGTGCTGGGGAATCGAACACAGGGCCTCATGTATACAAGGCAAGCACTCTTGCCACTGGGCCATATCCCCAGCCCTGTTAGTTTTCTTTTTTTTTTTTTTTTTGGCCAGTCCTGGGCCTTGGACTCAGGGCCTGAGCACTGTCCCTGGCTTCTTCCCGCTCAAGGCTAGCACTTCGCCACTTGAGCCACAGCGCCGCTTCTGGCCGTTTTCTGTATATGTGGTGCTGGGGAATCGAACCTAGGGCCTCGTGTATCCGAGGCAGGCACTCTTGCCACTAGGCTATATCCCCAGCCCCCTGTTAGTTTTCTTGATAAAGGACATTCTTACTGGGTGACATGGAATCTCAATGTTGTTTTGATTTGCATTTCTTTTATGCCAGTGATGTAGAGCACTTTTTC
This sequence comes from Perognathus longimembris pacificus, assembly GCF_023159225.1. Taxonomy (NCBI): domain Eukaryota; kingdom Metazoa; phylum Chordata; class Mammalia; order Rodentia; family Heteromyidae; genus Perognathus; species Perognathus longimembris. The sequence goes on from NC_063182.1 coordinate 33,257,738, forward strand.
ATATGTCTCTTGGCCATTCTCATTTCCTCTTTAGAGAAGTCTTTTTTTAAGTCATTAGCCCACTTGTTGAGGGTGCTGTTGGTTCTTTGCAGTTTTGTTTTGGAGGAATGTAATTTTTTTAGTTCTGTATATATTTTAGATATAAGGCCTTTGTCCATTGTATGGCCAGTAAAGATCTTTTCCCAATCTGTAGGCTTTCTGTTTATCTTGCGAGCTATGTCCTTTGCCCTGCAGAAGCTCTGCAGTTTGATGCAGTCCCATTTGTCCAACCTTTCTTTGATTTGTAGCATTTCTGGGTCTTTATTAAGGAAGTTCCATCCTGTGCTCCATGTTATGGAAACGAGTGATATATCACTGTTGTAATTACTTTCAACATGCCATGTGAAACTGTAGGTTCTATTGTTGATGATCCTCTTGTATCCCCTTTCTGTGGTTGTACCTGCACTATCACTGTATCTTATCTGAGTACATTGGAAAATGTATATGCTGGTATTAGAACTAGGAAAGTGAAAGGGAATACCAAAATTAAGAGACACGGGATGAAAAGACAAACGACTACAAAAGCAATGCTTGCAAAACTGTTTGGTGCAAACCAACTGAACAACTCATGGGGGGAAAGGGATAGGGGGAGAGAGGAGGGGGGAATGAGGGAGGAGGTAACAAACAGTACAAGAAATGTATCCAATGCCTAACATATGAAACTGTAACCTCTCTGTACATCACTTTGACAATAAATAAGAAAAAAATGTCGTTTGTGTGTGATTTTGACGTCAACCATTGCAGATAAATTCACAAGTTGGTCCACGACAGAAATTAATGCATCACCAAAATTACATCATCACCTCTAAGGAAGCCCACCTAAAATGACCAGTCCAGGCAGAGAAACAAAGGCCTAGCTCTCTGGCTTCAATTTGAGACATTTTTTTAAATGCCATACTAACTTTACAGCCCATTATGAGGTGAGCTGAAGGACTTCTGCAACTGATTCACGGTTCAACTCCTCCTTCAGTACAGTCCTATTTTACGTGTCATTTCCTGAAGTGGTGCCACTCGTAGGAATATGAAACATCTAGTAGAGCTGCACTAGTCTTTGAGCTGCATGGGGGTAGAGTAGCCCTTTATCTCTCCTGATGGACTGGATAGTCATGAAGGCTTTGCTGAGTACACAGATACACACCCAAAACAGAACTGCTTTTTAGAATGGCTCTGTGAGGCATCAGCCAGGTACTCCTCCCAGGAGAATTTAGGGTGGGTGCTCCCAGGCACCCACTCTCTGTGGAAAAAGAAACTGCCTAAGGCAGTGCCAAAGAGCTTAGCCTGTTGGTCAAGAGCCTAGAAGGAGAATGATGCAGACTGGGGACAATTAGCCAAGAAAAGGTGTGGATATGAGAGTGGGCACAGTGTCTAAAGATCTTTGTCTCATCTGTTTACATCAGTCAGAGATCATCCACTCCAGAAGAGACACTAATTAGCAAAGCAGAGAGGATGACTGGGAGAGAAGATATTACACAGCCTATGTCATTAGCCACTCCAGTGCTGGAGAATGCTGGCATCAACTGAGTAGCTCCGTTAAGAGGAATGGAAAATATCATGGTCCAGACATCATGGGATCCCTACTCAACAGGATTTGCCCAGTTAGTCTGCCCCTTGAAAGGACCAGATGGCAGTAACGAAGACCATAAACAAGCCCCCAGCATAGTATCATCCTTTATAGATAAAACATGACGGGCAGGTCATATCAACTAGGCTCCTTCCATCTTGAGTAAGTATCATACACACAGCACAGGAGAGACTCAAGGCAATCGACTTGCCACCAAAGGTTTGGCCTCATTAAGGAGATCGTGCAATTCCAGAACTTCACTGTTAGGCCTCTATTCCTGGTGGAAATTCATCTTGCCTAGAATTGTATGAAGTCCAAGGCTCCTATGAGAAGAGACAGGAAGTATCTCACCTGATTTTAAACCACTGTTCAATCCCTTTGCATTTTCTGAGTGAAGTAACCATCTAGTAAAAAATAAAATAAAATAAAATAAAATAAAAAGATCCCTTTTCCTAAGGACCCACTTATTTAAAAGCAGATGGCCAAGGGCACTCTCTGTTACTTCAGAAGAGCCTGCTAACCCCTCAAAGTTTGAGTCTTTCCAGCAGATAAGCCATCTAGATCAACAGAGGTGTCAGTGAATGACCTAAAGGGAATGCAGAATTGATAGGAAAGGCCAAAGGTCATAGGGGACCTCTATGTTTAGCCTTCCTATGACCCAGCAGCCCCACTTTTGGGCATCTACCCAAAAGAGTACAAGAAAAACCACACAAAAGCCACCAGCACAACTATACTCATCGCAGCACAATGTGTCATTGCTAAAATATGGAACCAACCCAGATGCCCCCCAGTAGATGAGTGGATCAAGAAAATGTGGTACATACAATGGAATTCTATGCCTCTATCAGCAAGAATGACATTGCCCCATTTGTAAGGAAATGGAAGGACTTTGAAAAAAATCTTACTAAGTGAAGTGAGCCAGACCAAAAGAAACATGGATGCTATAGTTTCCCTCATAGGGAATAATTAGTGCATGTCTAGGATAGACGTAGCAGAAGATCACAATAGCTCAATAGCTATGCCTGCATGAACACATAAAATGATGCTAAGCGAAATGAACTCCAAGTTATGGAAACAAGTCATATATCATTGTTGCAGTTATTTTCAACATGCTATGTGAAACCATACCCTTTTTTTTTTCTTTCTCTCATATTCTCTTCCTGTGGTTTTACCTCTGCTATCCCTGTAACTGATCTTAGTACCTTGGATACTGTATATACATGTATCTGAACTAGGGAAGGGAAAGGGAATACCAAAATCAAGAGACAATGGATTAAAAGACAAACCATTGCAACAGCAATACTTACAAAACCATTTGGTGTAAACCAACTGAACAACTTATGGGGGGAGAGAAAAATGGGGAGGGGGGAGGAGGGACAGCCAGGGAGGAGGTAACAAGTTGGATAAGAAATGTACTCACTGCCTTACATACAAAACTATAACCCTTCACTTTGACAATAAAGAAGAAAAAAAATGCCAGAGATAATGAGTATCAGTTGCAGCCTGGAGACCAAGGGCTATGGTGCAACCTATCATTCATCCTACAAACCACACCGTAATAACTGGAATCCTGGAGGAGTCCTTGCCCAAGGGATGAATCCATTATACTAAGCAAGTGAATTTGAGCAGCTCGTCCTTTCAAAGATGAGGCACTTCTTTCTCGGTGCTGGGTGTGTTATTTGAGAACAGTCCACAGCTGAGTCCCTCCCCAAGGACTGCCTTCATTTCCAAGGAACTGCTTAGCCCCAGGTGACACTCACATTAAGTCTCTAGTCAATGAAAGATTAGAGAAGTCTGCCTCTTTGCCTCAATCCAAGATAGCTCAACATTTCCACTCCAGTTTGAGTGCTCCACGGGAGATTGGCCAAAGCTCTGGTCCAACTACATTGTACTTCTCCTTCTCTTCTTGTGTTACCTGGCTTCTTCCTTCCCTTACCAGGATAATTCCCCATCTACTAGGAATGAACCAGCCATATGCAAATCCCAGTTCCAGTGTCTGCTTCCCATGGAGCCTAAATTATACACCTTCTGGTTTTGTTCTGGGGTTTTTTTGGTTTTATTTTTTGGCACATTTCAATCTATTATAAAGCCCTCTGTACATTTATAGCACTGGATAAATCAAGGTCCCAAGTGCAGAAGCTTCAATGCTTCATATTTTTGGTATTATGAATAAAACCATAACAACCACTGAGCCCTGTGTTTGTTATTCTAAGATAAGTCTATGGTCATTTAGTTATACACTAACAAAATATCAAAATATAATACACATGGACAAACTCCAAATGGTATATGCTGTCTACATAACAATCTAATGTGTCTCAGAAATAATTTATTTTGTATCATGTACACTTCAAATATTTCCAGAATAGACTCTGTTTAAATATTTGTTCGTCATTCTTTATCCGTCTTGGATTCAATGCTTGGAATCCCTGTTGGCCTGTGGATCAAATGGCAAAAAGGAATCTCTCCTCTATTATTTCCTATGACTATACTGCAAATGTTTCCAAAAATACAGCTTAAAAGTGTGTTGGTTCTTTTAAATATTCTACCCATAGAGAATCATGTTTCTGACTGAATTATTACTAAACAGAAGAAGAGAGAAGACATGATGGTGGTTTTCCAGAATCAAGTTGCTGGATAATTCTGAGTCTTAATAGCCTGAATTTCTTCATTTAAAAATCTCACACTTTCAAAAGTGACATAAAACCAATATTTTTATATTATCAGTTGGCTTAAACTTGTTCCTATTACTCCTGAGATTTCTATTTAAATGTGTCATAGCCTTTTCTCAAAGCTATCACAGTCTTGACTTCTTGGCCCCTGTGCCAACAGAATAATTCTTCCTCAATCTCAGAAATCAGCCTTACCATCTACCTTCCTGTTCAAGTCAAAATTCGATTCAGTTCATCTTTTTCCACTCCAGAAACGAATCCGTCACCGACTTCTGTCATGTCTATCTCCCATGCACTTCCTGAAGCTGTCCTTCCCCACCCTCGTCAAGCCCTGTCTTCTTCCATCCTATAATAGCATCCTTCACTGGTCTTCCTACATCTATTCCTGACCTTTCAGTACCTATAACCATCAGAAAAGAAAAATCTAATGTAAAATAAAACAGATTATGATTCCACTTAGCCTGTGAGTGGAATCATACTTCCTTTCGATCATAAAATAAAATAAAGACTTCTCATCAGAGCAGACAAACCACTGTCCTGTGTCTCCCCTTCCTGTCCTCTGAGCTCCTGTCATGTCACATCACCGCACATCCTCTTCACTCTCTCACTCCACACACTTTTTTCACCTTAGTTGTTTTGGTAGTTCTTGCTCGCATACGCCAGATTCCTTTCCACCTTGAAACACCCATGCTGATCCTTCTGCTGCAAAATATCTGCCGTGTAGCTTACGTTGTTGGTCGCAGTTAATCGTCAGAAGCTTAGCTCACTCTGCCTCTGCTCAGAGGTTCCCCTATCAACTTCAAAGTAGACCACTGCACCCCTCTTCTTAGGCATGCTTTCACTGATGATTGCCCTGTTTTATTGTTTGTGGGCCACTTGCTGTCTTCTAATCTAAACTTAGAGTGACTGTTTCTGTCTTCCTAGTACTGAGTAATAGGGACCTTCTGTGGCTTCTTGTTGAATATTATTTTGGCACTTAGGACTATTTTGTGGTCAATAGATATTGCTTTAATAAATATATTAGTGATTAGAATGAATGAATATCATCATGTATATGGTTAAGTACATGAATATACTCATAAGGGATAATATATGCAATATTTAACCATAACATAAATGCATAAGTAAATGCATAATATTTTAGTGCAAAGGAACCAGCATGGAGAATGAGCATTAAATCTAACCAGATGTTTGTTAAATCAAAGGTAAAATGATGCTCAATATAATCATCAGGCAAATGGGCATTTAAACCACAATAAAATAATTACTTAATACCTTTTAGAAAGCTCTTATAAAAAAAGACAAAAAGTGTGACAAGGATGTGGAGAAAAAGGAATCCTTGCATATTGTTGGTGAGGATATAAATTGGTACGGCCATTATGGAAAACAGTATGTAGATTTCACAAAAATTAAAAAAATAAAACAAACTTATCATCCAGCAATCACTTTTTGTGAAATGCATTTAAGGAAAATTAAATCTATATCTCAGAGAGATATCTGCACTCCAATATTCACTGAGGCATTATTTACAATAACCAAGATATTAAATCAACCTAAGTGCCTATTGATAGCTGAATAAAGAGAATGCGAACATTCATACATTTATTCAGTCTTTTAAAAGATGGAAATTTTTATCATTGGCTGCCACATGGATTAACCTGAAGCATATTTATGCTAAATAAAGTAAGCCAGGCAAAGAAAGATCACACATACATGTGGAAACCAAGAAAGTCACATTCACAGAGGTAGAGAGTTCCACGGTAGTGGGCAGGAAAAATGGAGAAATGTTGGTCAACAGTTATGCAGAAGGGGTGTGGAGATGTGGCTCAATGGTAGAGCATCTGCCTAGCAAGTACGAAGATCTGAGTTTAAACCCCAGTACTGTAAGGAGGATGGGGAAAAAAGATATGCAGAATGAATAAATTGTGAAACTCTAATATATAGAATGGCAACTCTAATTAATAACATTATAGTACATATTTAAATTTTTGTCTGTCAATTATTTCTCAATATAGCCTTTTTTTGTTTTGTTTTGGGTTTTTTTTGTTTGTTTGTTTGTTTTTTGCCAGTCCTGGGGCGTGGACTCAGGGCCTGAGCACTGTCCCTGGCTTCTTTTTGCTCAAGGCTAGCACTCTGCCACTTGAGCCACAGCGCCACATCCAGCCTTTTCTACATATGTGGTGCTGAGGAATCGAACCTAGGGCTTCGTGTATAGGAGGCGAGCACTTTGCCACTAGGCCATATCCCCAGCCCTCAATATAGCCTTTAAAAAAAAGGTAACTCCATCAAAATTACAAAATCTGGATTTCTTTGTTGTTGTTGTTGTTTTTTAAATAGGTTCGTTACCTAAACTATCACCTTGTATTTGTAAACTACTCACCTTTTATGTTGCACATGCTATAGGGTTTGTATAATTTAGTAATGTCCCTTTTATTTATATCAGTGACATAAATAATGAATATTTGTTGTTGAATTGAATGCAAGAGTGACTGCCCTACCTTGTAAACAACTGGAGTTTGAGACGTGCAGGAGAATAATGATGGGGATTACAGGAGAGCCTTCTCGGTTTGCTCTAACTGCCTGTGACAGGAAGAAAGAGATCTGAAGCCCTGACTACCATCTCATTAACACTGACCTACAGCCAACCAATTTAAATGATGCTTGGGTCGGAAAGAGAAAAATAAATGTGAATGCAGCTTCAGTATTATCAATGAAAAAGCTCACTAACGTGTAAAGAAAACGAAGATTTTTCAAGTAAGTGTAGGTTTTTCCTGTGAAAGTTTTTGATAACCTTATCAGTGAAACCGAAATTTGCTGTCTACATCTCTTAGTTTGCTGTATTTTTTTTAAGTGAGAGAAGCCAGTAGTGCTTAATTTTCATATTTAGGCGATGTTAACACCTAAGAAGTGTAGAGTGAATTCAAGTTCACGCCTCTTCTACTGCTATTAGTCAGGTGAAGAACATTTAATTAAGGCAGTGAGATTTAATAATTTCTTACAGTCCTCTTATCTGTGATCTGAACACCTCTCGGCCCTAAGACAAAACGAATTCCCGTGGAATCAGAAAAATCATAAATCGTGTTATTTGTTTCACTCATCTGCAGCCTTTTGAGTGGCCAGTAGAAAAAAAGGACAGATTAAATCTCCAAATAAACAGAGAGAGGAAAAAAGAAACTACATATATGCACAGTTATATGTATATGCATATATATGTATGTGTGTATATATATATAGATTCTTTTCTCTCTCTCTGTTTATTTGGATATATATGCGCATATATATATATATGTTAGTCTTAGGACCAATAGAATCCCAGATCATAAGATATTTATATGTTTCTTCTTAATTGGTGTTAACAACCTTCAACTCTGTTTTAAGAAGAATTTCTAAGGCCCAATCAAGCTTAAGAAAGAGCATTACTAGAAATTACCAAACAGGAGCAATTTACTTAGACATATAGCAGTGAGTTTAACAAAATGAATTATGTATTTTTGAGTGTCAATGAGTTTGAGTTTAATTCTGCTGAAGGTAACATGGAATGACCAATAAATATAACAGAAAACTCTAGCCCTAGGGCTGGGATGTAGCTCAGTGGCAAAGAGCTTGCCTAGCAAGTGCAACATCCTGGCTTCGATCCCCAGTACCAAAAAAAGAAAAGACAAAACAAAAACAAAAAACAAAAAACAAAAAAACCTCTAGCCTCCCCCCTCCAGGATCTTACGGTCTAGCTTTTTGAAAATTAAGGTTGAAAATACTGAAGATTTATACAATGCTTCTTAGGTCCCAGGTTCTGTTCTAAGTAAAAGTTTCATTTCAAGCTCACGGAACCTCTACAACATGGGTGGTATTGTTTCCTAGGTCAAGATTGCGTTCCTAGATTGTTCTCTGGAGCCCACGGAGGCCCTACTCTCTAGTGCCTCTTCTACACCGAGCTTCTTCTCACTCTGTAGCTTCTGGGATGAGTGGTAATTAGCCAGAAAAATCCCTGCCCTCAAAAATTCACATTCTGAGACAAGAAACAAACAATGCAAACATTTCAGATCACGTCTAGTGCTCCAGGTAAGCCAGTGTGGGAAAGAAAGGCAGCATCGTAGGATCAGGAACGTCTCTAGATTAGAACTAAGTCACAGAAGGTAGCTGGCGGAAGGCAGGCCACATTGGGCATTGTGAGAACAGCATGTATAAAATGCCACAAAGCAAGGCACCGACTCCGCACATCTGGAGAAGGCCAAAGAGCCAGATGCAGAGAGAGAGAGAGAGAGAGAGCAGGCAAGAATAACATCAGGTTAGACCAGAGACAACACTGACCTGTTCTTTGATCTGACCCGTGGCGGGGTCACCGAGAACACTGGAGCACATGACGAGGGAGGAGGGTGTGATTCTCAGAGCAACAGAAAGCCACGAGTGGATCTCCAGTGAAGACAAAATGTAAGCCAGCACGAAGTGGGGGGGATGGCAGCAGATGCTTGTGACACGACACCCCTTAGGCAGAGGAAGACAATGTCCTCAAGGCCAGCCTGGAGGCCACAAAGCGAGATCCAGTTTCAAAAAAAAAGAAAGGAAAAATAGAAACTCCTAATTCAGGATACTTTACTTGGCACTTGCCTTAATTTGCTCATTAATTAATTTTCCTTTTCTCATGTTTGCGAGTTCTAAAATAAGCTTAAAAGTGGGTGGGTTGTTACCATTCTACCCACACATTTCCGGCAAATGCTCATTAGCAGGAGTGCTCCACCATGGAACTCCAGTACAAATGCTCTGAACCCTAGGAAGGATTATAAACAGAACCAATCCCCAAAGCAGAACTGACCCAAGCTGCCCTTAAAGATACAGGGAACTCTCCCAAGGTCTCCTGGTTTCATTCTGGAGTCTTTTTTAGTATTGCTATCAATTGATGTGCTAAAATAACTAGCTCTTAGGCAGTACAATATTTATTTTTAGATTGACGTCACATAGATTCAGAACAGGAATCACACAAGCATAGTCTAGTCAGAACAGATTCTATAGGACTAGAGCACTGTATCAAGAGTTCTCTGCTGCACTGGGAATGACTCTGAATTGCTCCTGGGTCTGGGGAAAAGAACACAACAGCTGGAAGATGTTGGTATGGAAGGCTACTCTAGATAGTAACTACTTATCAACTGGTAAGGAAATAATCTGATGTTTAACCAAGTCTTCCAGCCATACTGATATTACAGTCTGTGCTGCTCTGTCTCCCAGACCTTCTTTCCTGTAGTTTCACAAACATTCCCAATGGGTGTGTCCAGAAGAAACAGGCAGGAGCTGGTTTCACACAAAGCTAAGTCAGTTCCCCCCTTCTAATACCTGAGCTGTTGACACATGAACAATCAAATGCATTGGCTGGGAAGTTCTCTTTCTGGGAGAGAGTAGTCTGATTCCCATAACATTTTTTTCTTCCTAGAGTAACTGGTTGAGCCAAACTTGTTCTGTTAGGAAAACACCACCCACCTCAGTCTGGTCAGCCCTTGAACCAGACTGTTGTCCTCACACAGACACCGCCGTATAGTACAATAGACAATATGTTGCCAATGAATATTAGATGATTGGCCAACAACGTAGTAATAGGGCCATTGTACTTTGTATGTTCATCATTATTATTCTTGAACATTAAACAGCACAGCATCTACTCTGGATAGCATATAAGAATCGAATGTTCTTTTTTTCCTCTAAAGGAGATTTGATAAATACCACATACCCATAAGAACCAATTAATAATAATATTTCTAATAAACTCAAGAATATCTTTCTATTAAAAGTCCTTATACTTTGTAACTTTCCTTAACTGGTCTTAAGTGATTTACTTTATAACTCGTATAAATAATCATAAAGGGAAATACAAAATACAATGAAACATTGAACTCCGTGGAACACAAAATAAATTACAATATAATCATATAGTAAAACCATTCTCATGGTGGTTTGAACACATACGTGCTGAAAGTTCCCGATGTATTGATGCACTATTTGGCTCTGTGATTTCTTCAGTCTGTCTTTGATCCCCCAATACTGATGGCACTTTTTCCTTGAAAGAAAGACTGTGGAAAACTGTTAACATTAACCCAATTTTAAGGCTTGTCTAAAAAACACTTTTCCGTCTAATACTTTTTATAGTAAAATATTTTTCTTTAAATAAAAGCAGTATAATAAAACCCCAAATTGTTTTGAGAATAGTGTAGATAATATTAGTACTATATACTTTTCCCTCATATTCTTTATAGTTTATGTAAATGAAATGGTAATCAATTTTTAAATCATTGTTTAACAAGCCCATGGTCACTAAAATGACTTTCTATAAGGATTGTAGTCACACACAAAATATGTGTCTACAGGGTTGTTCTCATTTAAATTGTAATTATTCCTTTTTAATTGGCAAGGCAGGGTTATTTTTAAGATTGAAAATTACTTTTTCTTTTTTAAATTAGTATTTTCTGTAACTATCTGTACAAACAAGTTGCCATTTAACAAATGAGCTTGCAAATACAATATACCTTGGTCAATGTCACCCTTTCAACCCTGTCACCCAGCCCACCCCGCCCATCTCCGCCCTTCGTTTTCTTAGTTTTGAAGGATATATATATATTGGATTCTTGACTGCATTCTCCCCCTCTTTTCCTCTTTCTTCGCTTACCCAGTCTTCCTTGATCTCACCCTAACTCTTCTGAATACAAGCTTCCTGATGTTTTATTTAGCTCAACTGTGACTTTACCTTTTAAAAGGATTATACTATTTGAAATGTGCTTTGAATCTAACATATTTCAAGGCATATTTTTAATCCAATTGAAATATCTATCTTTTATTATTTTGACACTGTAAGCAAAACATTTTAAATGAAAACATATTAAAATATCAAAGCTGATGCTAATGTCTAAACTACTTTTAAATTTTATTTTTTTAGTGTTTTAATCCTTCCTATTGAAACAAAAAGAGCAATTAACAAAATACAGTTGTTTTTTAGATACAAAGCATCCATAAAGGCTCAACTGAATTAGCCTTTCACGTCGGTGACTGGCTTGATTTTGAAGCGAAAAAGAATAAATGTGTGCATGTCCCCAGTCATGGTCTCATGGAAACGAACATAAAGCCATCTTTAGCTCAACAGAAGGTGTCTATTATAATTAAAGGTGCATCATCTCCTTGTACTGCCCTAAAAAAACTGTATGCTGCCATTCAATGCATGTTGTTTTTTTTAATAATTAGTTAAATACATACATCAAGGGTGTTTCGGGCAACTGTTCAAGCTATGTTGGCCTTCTGTGGGATTTTTTAGCCCTTTTTTGCCAACTTCACCTTCTCTTCTTCAAGCAACAATAGCCAGATTTTATGTGAGCATGGTTTCTCCCCCAATCCCGTTCTCTAAACTACTATCAGCCAGTCAAGCACACATTATTTTCTTTCCTGGCCTCTGGATTTGGCTCAAGAACGGGAGGTGAGAAATACAGCTGAACTAGTGAAGTTACATCAGCTGAGAGTCACTGACAGAGAGCTCTCTCTTCCTTCCTGCTTCCTTCTGTGTCCATACCCGCCCTGCCTCAACCCTGCACCCGGGGCAGCTTCTTTGCTATTACTGGAACTAGACAAGAAACAGCCTAGAAGAGGAAGAAACTGAGGATGTAGAAAAACCATGGGCTGGACGAAAGCTCCAGATTCAGTCGTTTTTCCTTGCTTAAGGTGGCTTCGGTGACTCGGTGCCACTTGCAATGGGAAATGTCTTGCTCACATGAGTCTGTTCAAAACCATTCTCACTTCTGGCCGTGGAGGACCGTGCTCCCAGCACTGAGGAGGCTACAGGCGAGAGGGTGGTGAGCCACGGCCAGCCGAGGCTGCGTAGCAAGACTGTCTTCAAACACACGGACAAACTAATGAGTACATCTGGCCTGTGAATTGATTAGCGAGCCTTATACTCAATAAGTGTGAATATTTGAACAGTCTCTTAAATTTTTACCTTCTAAAGCATAAAGCCTTGGGACTGTAATCATCGTGTAATTATCTGGTGATTCGTTTTCACCTAGTACTCATCTAGTTAATCAAATCCTCAATTACCTAATCAGCAAAAGATGCCAATGATGACTGCTGAGTCCACTTCCCAGTGACTGATGGACACGAGTCTACTTTCCCAGTGACTGACGGACACTGACAGACACGGTCCTAAACTGGGGGCGTTGTGGCTCAGCTCAACTCTCAACATCGTGAGTTTACAACAGCCTTCTACTTACCTCTTAGCCCCTTAATTATTCACCACAGTGATTATTTCAAATCTATTTTTATTCTTCTCACTATTAATACTGTCTCTGTCTCCCTGTCTCTGTCTCTTTCTGTGTCTGTCTGTCTGTCTCTCTCACACACACACACACACACATATATACAATTATCCCTTATTCTCTTCCAATTCTATATGAACTTCATCTGGTCATTGTCTTCTAATTCTATGTAAATATCATCGGGTTTCTTCCTCTATTCCTAATTAGCTTCAAACTTCCAAACTTTGACTATTTTCCTATGTCATGCATGTGTATACATGCACACACACATATACATATGTATATACAGAGAGAGAGAGAGAGGAAGAGAAAGAGTATGGATATGTATGATTTTAGTTACGTTGCATATACAAATTCACATCTGTATGTCTGGCATCAGTTTCATTGTCTACTAAGTACTGTATGTTTACTGGGTATTTTGGGGGTGACCTGGGTGCCAGATTTTAGGGTAATCATCCAAATAACATTTATTGAGTGTTTACTATGTTCCAGACACTATCTTAATTGCTTCATGTTTATTAACTGTCTAATCCTCTTAACAACCTAAGAAGTAAATACTACTATCCTCATTTATGGGTAAGGAGGATAAGGAAACAGAGGTAACCAGAGGTCAAGGTCACCCCTGCATAAGTGGCTGGTGCTGAAACTCAACTGAATCAGTCTGACAAGAGCTATGCTCACCACTGCTATGCCATAGTGCTTTTGAAATGTAGGTTCTCTAAAGACATTGCCCCAAAATAAATTCTTACATAGATTTATATAATGTTGCAATGTATGAATGGCTTTTTATATTAAACTGCCCTGTTAAACTAATGGTTAAGTTACTATTATTCCTATTTTTTTTACAAAAGTAGAAAAAATTGAAAGATTAATGGGCTTATTTACCCAAGGTCATTAAACTAATGAATGGTGAATTCACATCTCCATCCAAGCAAAGAAATTTAGATCAGAAAATTGCTTTCCCATGGGCTCTTTCTATATAGATAAATACTTTACACTTTGATAAAAATAGCTAGCCATACTAACTTTCGGGAACTCTGGTGTGTTAAATGGCAGCCTCTGGACTATCTAGAGGTCATCAGCATTAATGAACAATTAATATTCCAATTTATTCTCACTTTTCAAATTGGTATTGTAGCCTCTACTGAAACAGTTTCAAAAATCCTTGTTTTGGGTCTGACTCCACCATGAGCAGCGTGAGCCTCAGCAGTTCCAGTGCAGGGGGGCTGTCAGGATGGAGAAGCCAGCAATTCCTCAACTAGCCTCTACATTTCCCTCGCTAGGAAAAGATGGTAGGGCAGCGGGAATCCTGCCTTACTGGTTTTTATCCAGGGAAACAAAATCTGGCTATCCGATGCTTCGTTCCATAAGACTGTTACTCCTTCAGAAATACCACATAGTGAGAATAAAATGGCTCCTTCTTATGGGTTAAATCTGCATTACTTTAAAATACCCGTAGAGCTCCCAACCCCCGAGACCATGTGGTAATAGTGTGATTACACATGCCATCACGAAGGTACAAACAGTGAGTTAAGATGAGCTTACACCGGCATAGAGCGAGCCTTTAACCTAACATAGCAGTGTCCTTAAAGCAGGAGGAGAGTTACACAGACAGAAGGTGATCACGTGAAGAAAGAGGCATGCTGGAGTGAACATCTACACACCAAGACAGCCCAGAGCTACGAGAAGTTGCAAGCCACAAAGAAGGGCTTTCTGTAGAGATGAGAAACCTTCTCTCTGGCAAGGAAAACTTTTCTATTCACCACATCATCCTCTGGCCATTCTAACATATCATCGCAGGCCGATGGCCACAGGCGGCCTATGAAAAGTGTGTGTGTTCACCAAGTACCAAAAAACTGCTTGCGCTGAATTGGGCCTTAGGCCAGACACTCTCCATCCTAGCTGCCTAGAGGCTTGAAAGAGCATGGCTCTGCTAACTCCTCGGGTTCAGACTTCTAGTCTGCAGAACGATAAAAGAATAAGTTTCTGGGGCTGTGAATATGGCCTAGTGGTAGAGTGCTTGCCTCCCATACATGAAGCCTTGGGTTCAATTCCTCAGCACCACATACATAGAAAAAGCCAGAAGTGGAGCTGTGGCTCAAGTGGCAGAGTGCTAGCCTTGAGCAAAAAGAAGCCATGGACAGTGCTCAGGCCCTGAGTTCAAGCCCCAGGACTGGCCAAAAAAAAAGAAAAAGAATAAGTTTCTATTGTTAAAGCCACTCACCTTTCTGGTACTACCATACTCCTTTCATTTCTATTTTCAGAATTATGAGTGTGCATGTGTGTGTATGTGTGTGTAGTAAATATGTATATACATATATGATGTATTATAAATGAATATGTATCGTTTATTTTTAAACGTAATAAAACCTCAATAAGAAGTTTTAAACTTGGACATAGAGAAATTAATAAATAGCTTGACTTGATTACTTATCATTTTACCTTTGGAAGAATTAATACAAGTGGAAATCTCCATTTAAATTTACAGAACTGCCTTCACTTTCAGTAATCGATGTACTCCCAAGATGGGATTCAGTGACAGTAGCTAAGACAAAGTCCTCGATACATTGCTTAGTATTTTATTTAATTTTTGGTGCTTTTTTATAGTGCTAGGATAGAACTCAAGGATTTACACATGCTAGGCAAGCACTCTGACATAGCCATATCCCCAGCCCTAATTACTTACTCTTTTATAAGAAGTCACTTGCCTGACAGAAATCATCTCACATTTATTCTTTCCTTCTCTTCCTCCTTGAGCAGTTTTCCCTCTTCCTCTCCCTCCTCCTCCTCCTTCTCTTTGTTCTCTTCTCTCCTCCCTTCCTTCCTCTTCCCTCTCTCCCTCTCCCTCTCTGTTTCTGTCTCTGTGTCTGTTGGTGTCTGTGTCCCTGTGTCTGTCTGTCTGTCTGTCTCTCTATCCCAGATGACACTATACCATTTAAGCCATGCATGTTGCCTGGTATTTTGCTTGTTAATTGGACATGGATCCTCTTGGACTTGTCTGCTCTGGCTGACTTTGTTCTGTTTTGCTTAATGAGTATTATTCTTTTTAAGTTATTGTATACAGGGGTTGCCATTTAGCAAAGCAATTTATGAATTCAATATATCTTGATCCATGTGACCCCTTTCAACATCTCACCCATCCATCCCCTCTCCACTCCTTCCCTCACTCTTCTTCATTTTATAGGGTAGACATTTGATTCTTGACTCTCTTCACTCATCTGCCTCTTTCCCCTTGACTCCACCCACCCCTTTCCAGTACCTGCTTCCTGGCATTTTATTTTTCTGGCCTCAGCTGACTTTGAGTCTCAAGCCTCCAAGTCTCAGCCTCCTAAGTAACTAGGATAACAGCCATGAGCTACCAGCACCTTCTAACTTCAAAGCCGCAAACTTGTTTGTAGAATTTTACCTAACCTGCCGTGTCCTGACTCTGCTTCCCTTTGATGTTACCTATAACCATCATGTTTCCTCCTTCATCTTACCATCTTCCTCCGTTCTATCTCTCTTTTTTATAAGTCCTTATATTCATATTAGATTAAAAGTCCACTGCACCCCATCTAACAGCTTGTATCTGAGCTTTCCTCCTTCACCTATCTGTCCTCAGTGTGTAGAACAATGCCAACTTGCTACGATCTCCAGACTATGAATCAAAACCTAATGGCCATTATAACAAAGACTTGTGCAATTCAAGGTTGCCTCCAAGAGAGCTACATTCCAACTCACTTTTTACTGTTTATTTATTTATTTACATACATTGCTTAAAACAAGGACTTGCAGTGTGGCCCAGGCTGACCTTGAACACTTAGTCCTCTTGTAGGGATTACAGATGAGTGCCACACTGCTTGGCTAACCCCATGTTGAATTTTTTTCAACTACACAATAGACTAGAACTATTCAATTAACAATTTGTATTCTCTCCTGCTATGCAAACAAATGCTAAACATCCTTTTTTTATGTCGACTAAACAGTTGCATTTTTAATGTCAATAAACCAAATAAAGGTCTTAAGCGTTGGATTCATTAGTTTATGAATGCAAAAGGGGTCACTGAATCTCATTTTCACCCATACTGGTAACATCTGGCAGACATTTTCTAACATTCAAATGAGCATTGAAAAACAATACTACTCAACAGATTCAAGTATGCTGTATCTATTTTGTGACTAACTCTTCTTGGCAGAAATATCAAAATGCAGTTCTATCTTGCACAGGTAGCATCAATACAAATGCATAAATACATATTGTTTTTTCTGGGTGACTCAAAGTCAGCGTGCTCTAAGGCTGCTAGAGCTAGGCAAATAGGAAGTTTCCGAGTACATGTAAGGCCTGTCTGCCAGCATCACCGCTTCCCATGGTTGTGCAAAAGCATAATCATGAGAACGGTAAGTTGGACCTCATAACAGAGCACTGGGCCTCATTCTTCTTTATTAGTTTCTGCTCTGAGTTGCATCCTGAAATTGACAGTGGTCCTGCACTTTACTAAAAGCCAGCTTAAAAACATCTGGAATTGGAGAGACTCTGCCCAGGGGAGGTGAAGCACTTCCTCCTCCTGGATTCTCCCACCTCTATCCCGGTATTAAGTCAGATCTTCAACAAGTAGAAGACTTACACTTTATTATTTGAGCCCCTTAGGAATGTCTTCGCTGAGTTATGACTTAATATCATATCCTCAACCTTCAAAGAGGATGGATTCAGAAGGGATCAATCTGAGCAATCTTTCTATAAAGCAAAGCTGGAGTTGAAGACACTGTTTACTATTATTACAAGTCCCTTGTGCAAGAATCCACATAAAAATTTCTCTTTGAATTTACATTGTGGACTAAGTTTTTTCTCCACATAGTAATGTGTGTGCTTGCTTTTGAGTTAGACAATGGAGGTTATGTAACCAGCCTATTTCCCTTTTGCCTTCAAAGCCCAAAGTTTCAAGTCAATTTAGTTCAGTAACCGACTAAAGAATTTGCTTATCAGCCATAGTCGGTGACATAATTCTGTTCCTTTTGATATTTGTTTTATATAGCTATTTATATTTGTCTAATCACACATCATGATTCCATTTTATAAGAGACTTCAAATATTCTAGTTATAGGATGGTGATTAAGCTAAAAACCAAAATACTTCTCTGCCATTTTCTTTCCTTTTCTTTATAAAAGAGTTTACAAGATACTTCAAGGGACATAAGTATTAGCCTTCCTTTGAAGTACAATGACAGCAGAAGAAGAAACATTGTCACATCGTTGTGCTGCACTAGCAAAGTAACAATGATAATCCCAAGTGTCACATTTTTTTTAAACCTCCTTTTTTGGTTTTAGTGATTCCCAGGAGTATCCACAATTCAAAAGAGAAACTGAAGATAAATTGATGCTTCTTGTTCTGTTCAACAGAGCATTAATAGAAATTGTTTTATTAATTTGATTAGGTTGAAGGAAAATCCAAGACGCTTATGAATAATTCAGATTTCTGTCAGATCCTAGAAAGTCTTATGGAAAATACTGTTCTACCTCAAAAATGCCCTCACAGTAGACCATACATTTAATTTTCAATAACATTGATTTATAGTTTTATAAAGAAAAATAATAAATATAATGAATTGCCCCCATATTTCCTGATCTCAGTCACTATAAAATAACTGCTGTAGTTTTACATTTCCAGTGTGAAATATTAAATGCATAAATCACAACAAAATTATTTTTCATCTAGAGAGAGAGACTGGTTCATGAGACTGACAAATTCATTTTATTTTAAAATTAATGTTTTGAGAAAAAAAATCTCTATTGAATTGCTACCAGCTTTAAAATTTTTTAAGGGATTATATTTTACTGTTTTGCCTATGATGTCTTTCAAATAGGTACTATGTGTTAAACAAGTTATTATGGTCCCTACAGTAGCAAACTTATCAGGAGACAAAGTCTACTTCCACACATGAATCATTTTCCCTTTCCATTTCCTTTCTCACAGCCTTTACATTTTCCATAATTGTTTTACTTCAAGTTGCCACCTAGAGATAAGCTTCACCCACAATATGTTTCTCTAATGCCACCAGATTGGCATTTGTGTAATTCAAGTGCTCTCTTACAGCTCCGGCGAAGTATCTGTGTAATGAGAGCATTGTCAAATAACCATCCACAAGAGATACAGGTTTTCAAATAGGCAGAAACAGATGCATGCGTGTTTACATTTTCTCAACCTCCTGCCTAAATTTCATGGAGAATAAAAAACATTATTAGGTGTCCTTGATTTTTAGGAGTAAATTTCATCCTAAGAGTTTATGCTCACATTTTAATTTTTCTCATCTTTAATGGGTGTACGGCAATCAGCCACAAGAAGCTCTCAGAAGGAATGGTAAGGGTTGACTACTACATAGGCCAAACCCAGGAAAAGTGAGTAACTCTGAGTCCAAAGGCCAAGGGAAAAAATATCTAAGCCATATAATAATCATGAAAGTGGAAATTTGGGAGCAACTGTAATTTCAGTGTTATCCTGAAGGTCCAATTACATGCAAAAAGACCTCTGCAAACCAAAGGCAAATGTGCATTTAAATAATTGTTTTCTAAGCTTAAGGGCTTATACAATTCCTTAAAATTATATGTATTTCTCTGTCTATCATTACTACAATTCCTCCATTGATTCTAAAACCAAATGAACTCACATGCAAATTCATTAATTCAAAGATTTGTTGTTGTTTTTATCTGGCTACATAGATGCAATCTCTATTCAAGAATAATTACTGTGCATAGGGCAAGGAATCAAATCTTTTATTTTAATCTTTACAATTCAGTATCGCTTTTAAGGTGCTTTCTTTCCTGGAGGAGTTTCATAAAGGAAAAAAAAATGAATCTCTGGAGTCCAGAAATAACTGTCTGGCAAAGATGTGAACAGGCCTCCCTAAAAATAACAATGGACTGTAGACTTCATAAACATTTTCAGAAATTAAATAGCTGCTAACTTGTTCCATATGGAAGCACATTCAGAGTGCAACATGGTGTTCATTGAGATCATCACAGCACATCCACCGAAGGAAGAGGCAAAGTCATTCACAAGAAGCCAGAGGAAATGGATAAACTTGAAACCTTAGTAAAGACAGAGCAGAGGGGGGAGGAGTAGAAAGGTCAAAACCAGAATAACTCTTGGTCTAAACTCCTCAACTCCACAGGCCGACAGCCAATAAATCCACACTAAATAAGGACTGAAGCTTTAGGTAGTTATCAACGCCAAAACTTATTTTTCCAATAAAAAAAAATATCTCACAAGTCTTCAGTCAGAATATACTTGCAACATGAGGAATCATGGGGATTTTTAAATCGTAGGAAAGCTAACTGATGGCAAACTTACAGAGATGACACTCGGTTATTCAAATTGGCCTATTTGTCATTTTACTCAGAATTCTAAGTAGTCTCAAGTAATCTTCCCAACTTCTGCTTTTGTTTTTGTCTTTTTGTTTTTGTATTCCCCTCATATAATAAAAGAGAAGGAGAAAACAGAAACTAACAGCACAGCCTCCCATCTGTTAGTCTGCTGGTTCATACACCGTGAGAGTTTATTCCTTCCAACTTTATGTGAGTAAGTTAGAGAAATTGGTTTCCTCTGGTAAAAATAAAATAAAATACAATGATAAAATATTTTTTAAAAGCTTCAAAGTATTCCCCTACACTCATACTCCCAATTTTCCTTTTTTTAATCTTTACATCTGCTATTGTAGAGATTCAAAAAACCCCAAGATCTCTACCTCCCCTCTAAAAATTCCAAACACATGGTTAATATTTAACATCTAGAATTTCATTTTACTTTTTAATACTTATAATTTGTCATGAAACTGTCACAAGAAATAAAATTTAAAGTAGAGATAATATCGAATACATCCCTAACACTGAATTTATTCTGGGTTTTATTATTTAAATCAAACTGATTTTTCTAAATAAAAGAAAGGTTACATTTCCGGGGCCTGTTGCTATAGTGAAAAGTAATAGGAAAATCTATAGGACAGAGGGTTAGGAAGTCTGGTGTAGCTGATTGCATTCACAATGGGACAACACAGCGGGGCTGTGATATTATTACCTATATGATAGCTACAGTATGTTTGTTCTTGGATCCCAGCCCAAGCATAGGAAACATGTCTGAGGAGAAAGGATAAGATAAATATGTAAGTCTTGAGTATTGTCTGAATTAAATTTTGCTATGAATTAATGCTTGTCTCAGCAACCTAAGAGCTTAAAAGTGTTCTATTTTGATTTGATGGCATGAAAATCAAGTGGTTGGTCTTTGGTTAGCAGGAACACCATCGAAACAATTGCTCAATGTTCATTCTCAATTTCAAGACCATTTTGTAAATCATTGGACATGTGAAGAGGGTATATCATCTGAGAGTTGGAATAGTTGGTCACTTTAAGGAAATGTACTCTGTCTGAAAATCTTATTTCCCCATCTGCTATTGGTACCTGAAATTTCATCATTAAGGATTCATTTTACAGAAGAGCCTAGTAAAACTACTTATGGGATGTGGAAGAGATGAGACAGAAAGTAAGCTATCCTTTCTAGTGTGTTTTTATTTATGTGAATGTATCAGCATGCATTAATACTATGGTTTAAATCTGTCCCTTTAAAAAGTACATGTTAGAACTTAATGCTCAGTACAACAGTGTTGGAAGACAGTGACTGCTGGGAGGTATAGAGTTAGTTAGGGCTTCACCTTCGCAAGGGGACCAGTACCATTTATGAAAAGGCTCAAATCTATGAGTTTGACTTCTCTTTCATATGCTTTTTGGTTCTTCTTTCCACCATAGGATTATACAATAAGATAGCACTCACCAGAAACCCCGCAAAGGCTGGTGACTTCTTGGCTTCTAGAACGATAACTCAAATGCATTCTTTTCTTTTTTCTAAGCCCTTCTTGGGTGTTTTTGTGTAGAACACAAACTGGTCTAAGACAATTCCCTATTGTATTTTTTTTTTAATGGAGTCTGGCATAGTGACACACACGGTAATCCCAACACCACCGAGGCCGAGGCAGATTGAGACTCTGACTTCAAGAATATTTAATTGAATTGCAAATATATTTTTTAGAAACTTTGGATGTCCTCTGGAAGTTCAGTTAAAATGTAAATGAAATAGAAATACTTCCAAATAATGAGACCATATTTTTGCAAGAATTAGCTCTCGGCCAGCAGGGAGTGTGAGGAGCCATTGACCCCCAAATCACGTTTATCTGTGAATGCTGCCTTCCTTAAAGAGCTTGTCTGCCCAGTCCAATCATCAAAGCAGCCCTAGCTTCTCTTACCACTGTATTATAGATGTCACAAGCAACCACTATGGATGTAAAACAGGAAGGAACTGGTAAACAGGATACAGCAGAACAGGTCATCGCAAGGAGAGAGAAAGGAGAAAAACACCTGACCTAAGGCTGGTGTTAACTTTGTCTGCCTCACATAAATTAATATTGTTAGTGCATACACATATGTTCAAATGATATGTATAGTGTGTGTGTGATATTCCATTTGGGGACCAAGAATTATATTCAAGCATAAATATATGGCCTACTTCCCCAAACAGACACACACAACACACACACACACTCTTTTACTAGTATCAATAGTTGTGTAAAAGGGTTTCGTTTTGACATGTCCATAGGTGTATACAAAATGTACCTTGATCAGACTCTTCCATCCCTCTCTCTGATCCTACTTACCCAGGATATGGCCTGGCTTTTGCACCCTCTGGTTTGTTTCAGAAGCAATCCTTTCATTGCTAGCGCTGGCTGACCCTACCATGCTTGAGCTGCCTTCTACTCCCATCAAATTATGTTCTAAGCAGGTATTTCATGTGAAAAAAAGACACACTCTCATATATGTATACGTATATGTGTGTGCATTCATATGTGTATGTGCATTACACTAGCTGATGTAATAAGCAAACCTCAAAACTCAATGATTTAGCAAAATAAATATATATATTGGTGGTTCATATCATAGTCTATAAAGGTCCACATCTTCCCTGAGAAAGTATCTTCTTCGTAGTGCCTCCTCTTTCACAGTTCACTTCCAGGAACATTGAAGAGAAGGCGTGGACTATGATGCAAATTTCATAAGCAGAGCTGGAACTTGCCCGTACTCTATGGCCCCTTGCTAACTGCAAGGATGTTGTAAACATGTATATTTTCTTTTGTATTCAGGAAAGTGGAACAAGGCAGATGCACATCTAATCTGTCTCCCACAAAAGTCTCCCTCATGATCATCAAATACCTACTGCAGTCTTGCTCCTATTGTTTCTCCCAGCCACTGCATCAAGTTCATAATCCTGTTTGTGGGAAAAGTACAATCCTCTGCCCCAGGCTGGTCATGACTAATCAAGCTCTGGCTGCATATGCATTGAAAAGACAAGTAATCTGTCCCCCACATGTCATTCCCTATACACTGGCAGGATAAGAGCAGGATACGCACAATCAACACTCCCATGTGGGATGAGGAAGGTTATGAGTCACATTGTAGGCAGTGGTCCACCGCGATTCTGAAGTCCTGCTCCTCAGAAGGAGGGAATTCTCTAACTTGGGCTGAGTTAGCTTGTTTCTGCTCTCTGGAAGAATCCCTTGCCAACTTCTCTTTAGAAATCAGACTCCACTTCGGAGGAGATGTTTGAGAGCAGAACCTCTTTGGAGGCCATTTGACGCTTTCCCTACTGGTCATGGAAAGTGGATAGATGTCTTGATACTGTGTTTCCTTAAGACAAACACTTGTATATGGGTTTAGGTGCAAGCACTCTATCTGAAAAGTGACATCAAGAAGTACCATGAATAGTGAAAGGATAAAACACGGGATAGAAGAAAACCCAGGAATGGAAGAGTTCTTAAGTTGGTTATTTCTTAAAGAAAGGGAAGCTCAGAAACTTGTGGTGGGCCCTCTAAGAAATGATAGGCATGTAAGATGGCATAAACAAAATATCCTACTCCTCCTTGACTTAAGATTATTTCTAAGACCCAAGGGCTGGTGGCTCACGCCTGCAATCCTTGCTCCTCAGGTGGCTGAGATCTGTGGATTCTGCTTCAACTCCAGTCCAGGCAGGAAAGTCTGTGAGATTTTTATCTCCAACTAACTAACTGGAACAAATAGGAAGTGGAGCTGTGGCTCGATGAGTAGAGTGCTAGCCCTGAGCAAAACAGCTAAAAGACAGTCCAAAGCCTCACCATCAGCATGTGGGCACAAACACACGATTACTCCTAAGGCATGAGCTCTAAGTGGTCATGTAGCTATCAAGGACAGAGGAAGAGACACAGATACGAGGTGTGTCGACTCTAAGTCCTGCCATCAACTATGGAATAGGGATTGTGTGCGATGACCAAATCTGATAAACAGCCCCAAATTACTTAACACTCAGACTTCCCGAGTCTAAATGCACTGTTTCTTTGGCAATACAGTTCCTTCAATGACTTAATAGGCGTCCGGTACTTTTGCCATGAGCTAGTGGACCCTTCCAGATTTATTTCTGAGATAGAATTTTTTTTTTTTTTTTTTTTTTTTTGGCCAGTCCTGGGGCTTGGACTCAGGGCCTGAGCACTGTCCCTGGCTTCTTTTTGCTCAAGGCTAGCACTCTGCCACTTGAGCCACAGCGCCACTTCTGGCCATTTTCTGTATATGTGGTGCTGGGGAATTGAACCCAGGGCCTCATGTATACAAGGCAAGCACTCTTGCCACTAGGCCATATCCCCAGCCCCTGAGATAGAATTTTTAAATCAGCTTTGTTATTTTGCTTCCTCACCCTCACGACTCTCTTTCCAATTTAACCTGGAAGATGAGGTGATCTTCCTTATCTGTAAATAACCACCAGGAATGAGTTGATAGCCATCTAAGGAATGCTGCACCTTTAATCTGATCTCCCTTAGTTACTACAATCAACTCTTTTTTTTTCAAACTTAAGACATCTAAATAGCTTCCCAACCTAACATTTCTAGACTCCATCTACTGTCTTTCATTTATGCTTGTGAGTCCCTTCCTTGAGCTTCTTTTTGTACTATCTTTAAAAATTCAGCCTGTAAAAGCAAGCCCATACAAATGCTATGATTCATTTAAACTATTTCTCCTGGAACTTCAGGCAGTGCAGGGACTTGTCCTGATCTCCAACTTACTGCAAATGAGCGTTTCAATAAATACTTCTCATCATAACAAATAGATTTGCATCCTACCGGGAATAATGGCTTTCTCACTACTCTAGTTAAGTAAACCCCACCTAGGTTAGTTTTGGGTTTTTTTTTTTTTATGCCAATGCTTCATTTCTGATTTAAATGTCTCTTAACTACTATAGCACAAACCTTAAAAAAAAAAATCCCAATTGCTTAACACAAAAAGGCATATACCTTATTTAGACACCTTTAGATATGAGTGGATTGCTTGCAAAAGAAACTACCTGTGTGGATTCCAGGGTTTGGTTACTTGTAATCTATTGTGGGGCAATCTCCAATACTAATTTCCTCTATCGCTGTGTGTTGGGGTCCATCTTCCCCCTAGATGGAAGGGGCCTGAGGCACCTCCCCCAGCTGGGGAATGCAGCCCTTCCATCCTCCCTACATTGGAATCTGGAGAAACCGGTCCGATAAGAGACCCCCGACCTAGCTGGCAGCCAGCCTGGCGCCTACCAGCCCCGCCCTGGAGGTCGAGTGACGTAGCCCCTTGGAGGTCAAGTGACCAGCCCCTTGGAGGTCACCTGACAGCTCGCGGCCTATGGGAATCCTGGCCAACCCCCTTCCCCTGATCATCTACCCTTGCCCCTCTCTCAATAAAGTTAGTTCGCTCTCAGAAGCTGACTCCGTGGTCTATGTCCGTTGCTTCCAGAGTAGGATAGCGGTCACATTACCACGCGGGTCGCGCGCCCGCCAGGACGGAGACATCCCCACGTCTCACCCCGACAAACCTGCAGGCCGAGGGTCGGGGGAGAAGGCGATGCGAGGATAATAAGAGAGAAAGAAATGAGCACTTGAGCCGGAGCAGAGAGAGCAGTCCCCACAGAGTGGCGCCCCACGTGGTTTGCACGAATCCACGCAAGAAAGCCCGGCTCCCGACCGGCCCTGACGGAAACAGGTTGGAAATCCTGAGACGCGCGATCCTCCCACCCCAGGTAAGAGGATGGGACAAGTCCAGAGTCGGCGAAACAATTCGCCCCTTAAGATCCTAAAGTTCACCCTCCAAAACGCGGGGATTAATATCTCAGAGCCCTGCGCTACACGAATTTGGGAGGAATTGACCCAGAGAGTCCCGTGGTTCGCTGAGGCCAACCCACTCTCATGGGAAACTTGGGACCGGCTACAGCCGGAGGTGGAGGAAACCGAGTGGGGAGAACAATTACCACTCATAACTTTACAGGCTATTAAAACTCTCAAGGCTTGCTTTTCCTCGGACCCGGGGGAGAACCCCTGGACTCAGGATAGGATGGCTAGAGGGAATTTTGACTTGGATGGAGCCCCGACACCCCACCCAGAAAAGTCCAGGAACGAAGGTGCCTGGGATTTCAATTCAGGCGCCGCTGCCGGCTTGTTACCCCTCCCCCACCGGAGGCCCGGCTCGGCTCCATACATATGCAGATGCAAGGAGCCCGACCATGAGGCACCAGCGGCCCCAGAGTTATACGCTTTCGCCTAACTCAGACGATTCAGTAAGCCTTAACTTGGTGGCCATTTCAGCCTCTTGGCGACTACAAGAGATGAAAGACTTTAGAGAATTTAGGAAAATAGTTCTTGAGGGAGGGGGACCGAACACCCCCTGGGGGGAGAGTCTACTCGAGAACTTGGCCCACCGGTTCCCTACCGCTCAGGAGTGGAGAAGCCTGGCCCGATCACTGCTTGATAGAACAATGTATGAGGAGTGGTGTGCCCTCTTCAGACATGAGTGCTATGCTCAGGAAGAGAGAAACCAGGCCACCAATCCGCCAATCCCCATAACCTTTGACATGCTGTTTGGATCCACCCGCTCCCAACGGGATCCCTTCCCTGCCCCCTACCGGGAGCAGATAAAGGCCGTGGGATTGGCAGCATGGCGCGGTCTGAGAGGAAGGCCCCTAGAGTCCTCGTCAATAAAAGCCATCCAAGAAACCAATGAGAGCCTTGCTGCCTTCGTTGGCCGAGTGAGGGACAATCTCCACAGACAGTTTCCTGGGTCCCAGGTAAATCATTTTTTAAGGACCCTGGTGTGGGAAGGGATGACAACAGAATGCAGATTGGTTTGTGCAGGAGTAAAGGAGAGATCAGTGGACAGCTGGATTTACGCTTGTCGGGGCACCGGCGCGCGAGCCTGTCAGATGCAGCCGCCGACCACTCTGTCCACTGAGAGGCCCGCCCCGGCCCCCACCGGTGAGGTAAGCGGGGAGCGCTATTACACATGCTCCGGCTGGGGTCACACTAAGCGGGTCTGTCCCTCTAACCCCACAAGACCTAGCCCGGTAAGATCTGGTGCCTGGAGGGCACAGTCCCCAAGCCGGAGAGCTAGGGAGGCACCTAGAAGACTTTGCCCCCGCTGCCAAAAGGGATTCCACTGGCAGAGAGACTGTCGGTCCAAATTTGATGCCAAGGGAAGGCCTTTAAACGGCTAATGGGGCGCCCTCCAGCCCCGTCACCCAAAGGAGGTGATCAATCCCGAGACAGGCCCAATAAACAGCCCGAGGTTAAGGCCCTCTGGGCAGTTCCCATCATCCCGGAAAAGAGACCAAACATTGAAATCATCATAGCTGGGAAAAAGTTCCGAGTCTTAATAGATACCGGAGCGGACCAGACCATATTAAAGGAGGAGTTAGTGCCCCCGTGGTGGGACCTAATCCCCGGCCCACAGACATCGGGGGTGGGAGGCACAACTGAAAGTAAAACAACCAGAGACTGGCTCCCGTGGGATGATATGAATGGAGGCAAGGGAGTAGTACGCCCCTTAATAATGACCAACTCACCAGATAACTTACTGGGACGAGATATCTTGGGAGAGATCAAGGCCGCGGTCGTTACAGGCCCGGACCTGCCAATTAGCCTTAGTGACTGCCAAAAGGCGCCTCCCTCTGAGGCCCCAAAGTTGGAGGCCCCCAATTCTACAGGGCCTCACCCCCAATTCTAAGGGCCACTGTTCCCTCTGTTCCTGCCATTCGATGGCACCCGGGCGCCCCCATTTGGGTGGAACAGTGGCCTATTCCCTCAAACAAATTAGAAAAGTTAAAGGAAATAGTTTCAGAACAACTGTCCCTTGGGCATATTAGACCTTCGCTGAGCCCTTGGAATAGCCCGGTATTTGTTGTACGAAAAGCCTCAGGCAAATGGAGGATGGTACAGGACCTAAGGAAAATCAATGAGCGGATAGTCCCCGCAGGCACTCCCTTAAGAGGGTTGCCATGGATCCCCTCCATCCCTCGGGATCTCAATCTTATTATACTTGACATCAAGGACTGCTTCTTTTCCATTCCTCTCGATCCCCAGGATTGTGAGAAGTTTGCTTTCTCGGTGCCCTCGGTTAACTACCAGGGACCTGATCAGAGATATGAGTGGGTAGTATTACCTCAGGGCATGGTTAATAGTCCTGCCTTCTGCCAACAGTATGTGTCACAAGTTCTCCAACCCCTTCAGAAACAGTCAGATATTGTCCTTTTTATTTACATGGACGACATTATTATTGGATCAGTAGACCCCCAAGTACTAGATTTGGCCTATAGCAAGGCCCAAACACTCCTTCAAAGAGGAGGGCTGCGTATAGCCAGTGACAAGGTTCAGAAAGTATACCCCTTCAAGATCTTGGGGGCAGAGCTTAAACTAGACTCTGTATGCCCACTCAAGCCCCAGTTATCCTTCCAGGCAACTTATACTCTGGTGGAGATGCAAAGACTGTTAGGTGAAATTAATTGGCTAAGATCCTGGCTTCAACTGCCTACAGAGGAGCTGTTACCGCTCCATGACTCTTTGAAGGGCAAAGCGCCCACTGATGTTATTACAATAACTCCATCACTCCAAACAGCCTTCCAGAAAATCCAATTGGCCTTAAATAAGGCACAGCTGGCACGCTACAAGCCTAAGTGCCCACTCTGCCTTTGGATCCTCCCCGGATCCGAACTTTCTTCAGCTGCAATTACCCAATCAGGCGAGCCCCTTCAGTGGGTGCACGCATCAGTGGGAGGAGCTCCCAGAGTTTATTCCCAGCTGGACCAGCTAGCTGACTTGGTAATTAAGGGCAGGGATACTTCCCTGAGACATTATGGAAGAGATCCTGACGTGCTAACTATTCCCTACCGGTTGTCAGATTTTGAATGGGTCAGGAGAAATAATTCACGTGTCTCTAGTGCCCTGGAGGGCTTTATGGGTAAGATAGATTGCCACTATGGCACTTCAAGATGGGTGACCTCATTTTCCAGGCTACAATGGACACCCCCTGTGCTTTTCTCTACCAAGCCTCTTGTCAAGGCTGCCAATGTCTTTACAGATGGTGGGCGAGCCGGCTCTGCCGTAGTGGTGCGCTCCGCCTCGCCCCCTGCCGGTGGGAAAGATAACACCCATTACTTTGAAGCCGTCACTGGCTCTGCACAATTTAAAGAGTTGTATGCAGTCGCCTTGGCACTGACCCATGTTAAACAGCCAATGAACTTGTTCTCTGATAGTCTATATGTGGTTAACTTGCTACCCAACCTGGTATGTTCACATATCAAGTTGGATGGAAACCCAATCACTCCTCTGATGATCCAAGTCAGGTCTCTGTTAAAAGAGCGGAGTGAGCCTATCTTTTTACAGCACCTTCGTGGACACCAAGGACTGCCTGGGGACCTGGCACAAGGTAATCGTAGGGCCGACCGGCTGGCCACTAATGGAACCATCATAGCTCTGGCCATTGTACAACCTCAAAACCTCCAAATGGCCAAAGGGCTTCATGAGTGTACTCACTTAAATTGGAGAGGGTTACATCAGAGATTTCCTTCAATTCCTATAAAAGACTTAAAAAAGATTATAAGGACTTGCAAATCATGTATGCCTTTCGTGCAAGTCCCTCCCTTGCAATCTCCAGGTGTGAATTTAAGAGGTTTAAGACCCAACTTAATTTGGCAGACTGATGTGACCCATTACGCCCCCTTTGGAAGGCTAAAATATATATTTATGTCCATTGACACCTGCTCTGGTGCATGTTGGGCCTCTCTGCATACCGGTGAAAGAGCACGGCATGCTGAAAGCCACTTCTTACAATGTTTTGCTATCCTAGGACTGCCTTTACAGGTTAAAACAGATAATGGACCTTGTTTCACCAGTAAGCCTTTACAGGCATTTTTCCAAATGTGGAATATTAAACATACCACTGGAATACCTTATAACCCAAAGGGTCAAGCCATAATTGAGAGGCATAATAGGACCCTGAAGGATCAATTATTAAAACAAAAAGGGGGGGGAAGCCCCCAGGACCAGCTGAGGACAGCGATGTTTACATTGAATATTTTAAATTTCTCTAAGGACCAACCTCTGTCGGCTTTCCAGAGACACTGGTCAAGCCAAACACCCTACTTAAAAGTGGAGGCCCGGTGGAAGGATTCTCTGACAGGGGCGTGGCGTGGACCCGACCCAATTATCAGCGCAGGAAGGGGATTTGCCTGCGTCTTCCCTACTGGGGAACCGAATCCAATCTGGATACCAGCTAGAGATGTAAAATATTGTCCAACAGAATGACCACCCAAGGGCACCTGCCCTTGAGGGATGTCTCCCCTTGTTTCCTCTCAGGAAAGCAAAGACCGAGGTGGAATTTTCTAAGGAGAAATGGGAAAGCCTGCCTGCACCAGCGATGGACCTGGACCCAGTGTCGGCCCTGTTTCTTCCCTGGACCCTGCCTGACGCCCTTTGGAGTAACGATTGCTGTGGCAGCCCGACCCACAGCCTTGCACAAGGACCAAAGGGAAATTTTGCACGGTTGTCCCTCCCTTTCGCTCCCCCCTTTGCTGCTTATCTTAGGGGTCCCCATTGGAGGGAAATAGGAGCTAAAGGACTTGGACACTTTAATGTTTTATTATAAATGTTTATAATAAGTAAGGTATTGGCACCTTGCTGCAATGTTTATTATGAAGTGTTTTACTAACCTCAGTTGTTAAGTTACCAGCATCCTGGCTGCCACATCACCAGGACCTGAACCTGCCCCTCTACCTCACCAGCGGGGGAAGGAAGAGCCACCTGTGCTACCTCGAGCGACACCAGACTGGACCAGAATTCCTGTTTTCCGTGGACTGAACCCGATAAGAGACCCTCCATTGCCTTGTGCCTTGTTGTAATTACTCATGTGTTATAATTACTCATGTGTTACAGTTGCTCATGTTTGCATTTGCCTTGTATTACGATTGCTTATGCTCATGTCTGCTTTATGCTCCCATTTACCTTATATTTACATTGAGTCTCTTGTTGTAAGCGATGGGCCAGAGCTGTCTAGGTACCAAGTGGCCTTTAGCCTTTTAGCCATATAAGAACCCCAAGAGGCTCGTCACTCGAACCCTAGGCCCTGCTGCTCAGTAAGGTCCACCGGCACCGGAAAAAATTATCAGGCTCTCTTTCGAGTGCCAATCCTACTCTCCCCAAGGCCTCTCATCGGGCCCGCCAGCCCGGCAGGAAGGTCAGCCTGAAGAGCTAGGGCGTTAGCCCAAGACGGGTAAGACTCCCCTTGGGGGGGGGCAACCTAAGACATGGCGCGCTCTCGAGTAGGGCGCCTCCTGCTGTTCGAAAAAAAAAATATAAAAGAGGCAGATGTTGGGGTCCATCTTCCCCCTAGATGGAAGGGGCCTGAGGCACCTCCCCCAGCTGGGGAATGCAGCCCTTCCATCCTCCCTACATTGGAATCTGGAGAAACCGGTCCGATAAGAGACCCCCGACCTAGCTGGCAGCCAGCCTGGCGCCTACCAGCCCCGCCCTGGAGGTCGAGTGACGTAGCCCCTTGGAGGTCAAGTGACCAGCCCCTTGGAGGTCACCTGACAGCTCGCGGCCTATGGGAATCCTGGCCAACCCCCTTCCCCTGATCATCTACCCTTGCCCCTCTCTCAATAAAGTTAGTTCGCTCTCAGAAGCTGACTCCGTGGTCTATGTCCGTTGCTTCCAGAGTAGGATAGCGGTCACATTACCACGCGGGTCGCGCGCCCGCCAGGACGGAGACATCCCCACGTCTCACCCCGACAAACCTGCAGGCCGAGGGTCGGGGGAGAAGGCGATGCGAGGATAATAAGAGAGAAAGAAATGAGCACTTGAGCCGGAGCAGAGAGAGCAGTCCCCACAGCTGTGTTAACTTGATGAGTCTCCGTCCATATACTCGAGTAACACATCTTAAGGAAGCGAAGGCTTGTCCCCTGGCTTCACAGGCTTTGGTCTGTGGTTGTCTGGTTCCATTGTTTATAGCAAAGCAAAAGCATCACGGCAGACCTTCATGGTAAGGGAAGACTGTTTGCCTCGATTGCAATCAGGAAGTGGGGAAGGACAAGGCACAGCCTTCTAGACGTTTCCCGAGGGGTCTACCAAGCGGTCTTCGCTAGCTGGGCACCATCTCTCAGTAGTCTATTCAGCTATCACTTCACTGATGGATTCTTCTATTGCAGAACTTGAAGCTCTTATGAGCCATTTGATCCAATCATCCTTGAACACTGCTTCAGGACCAGGCCTTCAAGTGAGGAATCTTCAGAGGTGTTTCATAACAGCCACCAAGGCGGGAAAACAGCTCAGAAGACGAAGCAACGGGTAAGTCAAGTCCTGGAAGTGGCCTGAAAGGTATCCTTTCCACTGACACTTTTAAAATTTTATCCTACTTGCAAAGGAAGTGTCATTTGGCATACGCACAAAAAGAAGAAATGAGTTCATCTAACTTGACTATAGTACTATGGCTAGATTAACATATTACCACTCCAAAAGAGGTTTAACCTTAAAACAAAACCAACAAAAAAAATTCAATCTCTTACAATGAAGTTCTGTGTTTAGGGTTGAAGGTGTGGCTTGGTTGATAGAGCACTAGCCAATGACTAAAAGCATCAGGTACCCAGTCCGAGTTCCAGGTCTCCAACCAAAACAAAGAAAGAAACAGTGGCTCAACGGAAGTGCACCAGCCAAACAAGCGAGGTGAGTGAGCATGACACTTCAAACCCCCGGAGAAAGATGGGGGGAGGGGGCACATATGGACTTTACTTTTCCTTGCCAGGTTCTTAACAATTTCTTTTCTAAAAACGTAGCCAAACATGTTATACCATTATAACACACAGATATAAGAAAGCCTGCTTTCAGTTTCCTGAAGGCACTTTAAAAAAAAAATTTGACACTCAATATGTCTGTAATATTGAACATTTTGGCAAAGCATCCACTTATTATATCACCTTCTACTAAATTCTTTTCTATAGAAAACATACATAAGTGCTCAGGTGTCAATATGCATGAATGGCTTGAGAACTAAAAAAAAAAAAAAAAAGGTAGAATGTACACTCCAGAGAATAAAAACTAGCCCAGGCTCCAACCAGGGCTTTGAGAATCACATACCAGATGCATTTAACTTAAGTGAAATCAACCATTTGTGCCCAAGATTCAGTTTAAAATATTGCAGAATGCTGTAAAATTACATTTTTATGTATGTTCTCTCCTCATACGCTACTTTGTTTTTCTTGTATATGTACTACATGGGGTTTTGTGCACAAAGCTATTTGTATTATACACCACAAGGTATTTTCAAAGGTAATTTTGACTATGCTATTAAGTACTGGCTTTTGGATCTAATTCCATGGTAAGATACAATTCCAAAACAATTCTCAATTCTGCTTGCAACTCATCATCAGGCTCATTCCTGTATTCTGGCTTTATTTTTTTCCTTGCTAGCTCATTTTCTGTCATGTTCTTTGGGACCATTTCCAATTTAGTAAAAAAGAAAAGGGAAAGAAATCATTTTTTTGATCCTTTCATTTGATAGCGTGAGTTTGACTTTCTGTAAGTAAAAAATACACCAGCAAGGATTTGCCCTTTGTTACTTCTTTTCTCAGACAGATATTTCCTATAGAATCATGGAAACTCATTGTAAGCAAAGATCTTAGTGTATGCACCAGACATAGAATCAGCGATAAACATAAATACCAGTTCAGGCCATGTCCGTTGGGAGAGAAGCCATTCCTTTGGTATTGTCACACAGTTGTCCTCAACCACTCAGCAAACACGCATACTATCCTGTGTCCCTCAGTGTTTCACAATACAGTTCCCTTTGCTAGAAACAGCCTTTGTGCTTAGCAAGAAGGCAGCACTTGATCAAAAAGCTTCAACTAGTTCCAGCTTCGCCTAAGAGTCTGAAGGGCATGTTCCTTTTTTGTTGTTTTTTGCTTTAAAAAAAAAAATCAGAAATACTTACAACGCTGACTGACATTAGGCCACATCTGCCACTTCTGCTCCTACAAACAAGCCTCCTACAAGGAGCTTCCTGTGCAACCCTCAGTGTGGTTCCACCTAAGCAAACCCTTCCCTGCTTTAAACTTATCGATGGGCAACCAGCATAGTCCTTATATCCCCAGCCCATCGGTACTGTACATCAAACAAAGAAACAAAAAAAAAGAGGAAGGAAGAAAGGAGGAAGGGAGGGAGGGAAGGAGGGAGGGAAGGAGGGAGGGAGGGAGGGAGGGAGGGAGGGAGGGTGGGAGGGAGGGAGAGAGAACAGGGGAGGGAGGCAGGAGGGTAGGGTAGAGCAGGGAGACTCCCAGCTGGGTGCTGGTGGTTCACTCCTATCATACTAGCTATTCAGTGGCTGAGATCTGAGGTTACATACTGGCTCCAAGACACACACACACACACACACACACACACACACACACACACACAGAGAGAGAGAGAGAGAGAAAAAAACATTAAAGTCAAAAGTGGACATATGGCTCACGTGGTAGAAGACAGCCAATGAGAAAAAGCCAGTGGAGAACTTGAGGCACCAAGTTCAAGCCCCAGGAGAGGCACCAAAAACATAAACAAATGAACAGAAAAATACTCTCAGTACTCCAACAGTGATAGAGATCATTTATCTGGTATACTTTCTCATTTAATTATCACAACAATCATATGAGGTCAAGTTCTTTTATAGTCTTCACTTTTTAAAGTTCAGTGAATTTCCCAAGGACATATTGTCTATCATGTGAAGTTGGTGGGGTTTGAACCCAGACACTTTTGTCTCCAGAGCCTATGCTCTTAGCATATTTCTTCCCTCTGGAGACTCCAATTTTATCTGTCAATAAACAATGCTTGTTTGTAGAAGCTCTAGGATTGCTGTCAGCAATGACAAAAATAAAAAGAAATTAGCATTTTGCTTGAAAAAGAAACCCACAAAACTTTCCTTTCAAGATTGATACTTTCTAAATTGTTAGACCTGAGCAAGTCCTCAGATGTTTTCACATTGATTAACTGGGGATGATCACTTAGTCCCACATTATTATTTCAAAAATTACTTACAGCTATTTACTCTGGCAGGAAATCAGTAGGAGTTGTCATTATTTAAGTCTTGTTACTGGAGTGCTACAATCATGCAGCTATTTCCTTAGTGGATGCTCAATGGAAGAAGACAGATATTCAATCACCTGGACCCCAGAAAACAGAAGTGAGAAATGCAAAGATGCATAGGAGTAAGTTGTGATGGATATAGAGTTAGCATTAGCTTTGGGCATCTTTCCCTTGAATTGAGCTCTGTCTATACAATGCAAAGAAAAAAAACCCAAAAACATAAAACAAAATCAGTTTTCTTGCTTATTCAGATCAGTCAAAAATGGAGTCAAAGTATAAAATTACAAACAAGTTATTTATTTAGTCGCACATAAATATAGTGTACATATTTAGACATTTACCAAATTCTCTTGAGGTTAATTCCCAAGAAATCCTTTGCAAGTTTTACATACTGTAAGTCACATATTCATTTAAGCTAGGCACTGAGAGCTCAAGCCTGCAATCATAAATATTTGGGAGGTTGAGATTAGGATCACAATTTGAGGACAGCCCAAGGAAGAACGTCCCTGAGTCCTCTTCCTTTCTGATCCACTGTTGTGTATATCACACATGTGTATTAGCCCAACAATGCAGGAGGCTGAGGTAGGGAGGATTCTGCAGTTCCTATGCAGCCTTCACAGAAAAGTTGACAAGACTGTCATGTGAAGGAAGAAGCTAGGCATGGTGGTGCTCATATCTGTCAACCCAACTATGATGAGAAGACTGAAAGAGAGAATCATGGTCCAGGAATATGACCTTGTACAAGAGGAGAGACTCTGCCTCCAAAGTAACTAGTACAGAAAAGGACTACAGGTATCCATCAACTAGTAGAACACCTGCCTACCTGGAACAAAGCCCTGAGTTCAAATCCAAGTACTACCAAAAAGTAACCCTTCACTCACCTAATCTATCGTACATAACACCTTAGCAACATGGCACACTGTACCATGACAGTGATTGTCAGCCTGAATATGAGGAACGGCTCTCTACCACTGCCCAATATCACAAGACAATACCCACCATTCAATTCAGAATTTGTAGTTTCAAGCTGAGTACTGATGTCTCTCATGCCTGTAATCTTAGCTACTCAGGAGGCTGAGATCTGAGGATTAAGATTCGAAGCTGGCCCAAGCAGAAAAGACTTGGAAACTTTAATCTCCAAGTAACAACAACAACCAAAGACATTAAAGTGGAGCTGTGGACCAAGACCATCAGCTTTGAGGAAGAAACCTAAAGGACAGTGCCCAGGCCCTGAGTTCAAGCCCCATCGTTGCACAAAAATAAATAAATCAATAAATAGGAGTTCCATCTCCATTGAATGCTCACCAATTTTGCACCATTGTAAGTCAAATCATCATAAGCTATGGACTATTTATTTTGTCTTTTGCTGTCTTAATAGTTTACCGAAGTGTTACACCAGTGAGAGTTTGCCACCATTTATCTCAGTGTTTGATAAATTCAAGAACCGTAGAATATAACTGCAATGGTAGATGGAGGGGCTTATGTGTTACTGTTACAGGTGTGGGTTGTTTTGTGCACATAATTTGATACTAGAGCGAAACAGCCTTACAGAGGCAGAATTTCATTTAAAATAGAAAAAGGGAAATGTTGAGTATCAGTGGCTCATGTCTGTAATCCTACTCAGGAGACTGAGATATTCAAAGCCAGTCGAGACAGAGAAGTCTGTAATTCTCTTATCTCCAACTAACCACCCTCAAAAAGCCAGAATTGGAGCAGTGGCTCAAGTGGTAGAGAGCTAGCCTTAGCAAAAAATTTCAGGGACAATGCCCAGGTACTGAATTCAAATCCCAGAATCAACATTTATAAAAAGGGGAAGCACCCAATGATAAAGTAAAATACAATTAAGTCACAAGTATATCAATTGTGAATTGGATATAAGCTCTTACTGTTCAAGAAGCAATGATCAGAACACACTGCCTTTAGGCTTCTGACGTTTCTTCTCATAGCTTGCTCTTGGGACAGCACTTAAAACTCCTACCAATAGGATTCAACAAACAAGGAACAGTAGGTGGTTGGCTATATGATGCAATCTTAAAAATAGGTGTATTTTCCTCTCAAGATATCTGCCTTCCTTTGCACCCCACCATCCCCATCATGAAATTTCCACTTCTTGATATTGTTTTCAGAATTATGCATAAAGTTGGGCTATGTAAAAACCAGGCATGTAGCTGGTAAAATAGTACACGTTAACTCAGTTAGTGGTCATTTACACAGTGACCTGCTGTTTACCTAGCCAATTAAAACATGCCACCTGGCAGTACTCAGGGATCTGAGGAAATATATAACACTAGGCTGGTCCACTTTCATAGAGAGATGGAGGAAAGGGAGTGAGGGAGTAATGGAACCCACCTAAATATGCAGTGATGTGCATTGGGCATTTCTAGAAGAGATCTAGAAGAAATCCAGAAGACAGTTGCAAAATGAGCCAATGGAAATTGCCGAGTAACTCGGCTGATTTGGGTGTGAGGAAGGAGATATTGCTCTTATCTGCCAGGGAATAAAAGAAGCAAAAAGGAAAAAAATATGAAAACAGTATTTAGTTTGCAAAACTCACAAACTCATGTTGGAAAAGAGATCAGAATATAACCAACAGGGTCAAATTGCATTATCTTCAAATCATCCACCCACATCTGTACATACTTTCCTAGGGCTGCCATAGCAAACTACCACAAAACAAAAGAACTGTATTTTTGCATAGTTCTGGAGGCTCTCTGTGAATGTTACCTGCGATTCCTGCCGTTCCTTGGCTTGCAAATGAATCAGTCTGGTCTCTGTCTCTGTTGTACCTGGCCATTCACCGTGTGCATCTGCTTCCGTGCCTCTCCTTTTCTCATAAGGACGCGGAATGTGGCTTACTCTGACGGAGTATGATATCACCTTAACGTGATTACAACTTCACAGGTCCTATTTATGTCAAAGGACACATTCACATGTACTGATGATTAAAACTTAAACACATCACTTTAGAGGACACTGAACAGCAACGGTCTCTTTTTTCTGAAAAGCAATGACATTTTAATGCTACGTGTATGTCCAAGGGCCTTCTCCCAACCCAGACAGATCATTCCCTGGAGGAGTCATGCTATGCCTTGATTACAAGATCAAATCGCTTCTAGATATTTAAAGCATATTCTTATTTGGTTCTTCCATTTGGAGCTTTACCAGCATCAGCATTTCCATAAACATTTCCGAGTTTCACCAGTGGCAATAATCCAGCCCATGAGCACAACACTAAAGTATTGGCAGAAAGGCACAGAGGCCCACTGTTAGGGTGAGAAGTGGCAGTTCAGGAATCAGGAAGAAAAGAGGAACTAATCTCAGAGACAACGTTATATTGTACACCAAATCATTGATACCCATGATACCAGACAAACGTTTGGAAGCTTGTAAGACAGACTCTGGACAGAATCACAACGGAGAATACCGACTATATGCAAATATAGTTTAGATTCTATCCTTTTCCCACCTTTCGTTTTTCACTACATTTGCACCCAAATCCCAAGCAAACTAATCAATGAATAAATAAAATTCAAGTTGTCAATGGCATCCACTAAAAATAGACCAACATTAATATATGTATAGAGTCATGCCAATCACAGTCAGCTATGCCAAATCAGTCCAGTGTCCTTCTGAGTCTAAGATGTCAGTCACTGAGACCAGAAGTTTCAGAATAAGGCTCAAATGAAATGGAAACCACAATAAAGACAGAGTTTATCATTAAAAATGCAAATCCATCAACTTGAATGAGGAAACTTGAAAACGTTGAGAAGGCTAAAAGAGTGAACTCTCAGCTTCTTACGACTGGGTAGAAAATGACTTGGGATCGTTAAGATCTAAATTTACATCTATAATGATAACAGCGCAGGAAGATAGGCTAATCCTTACCCTCACATGCATGCCCAGCTTTCAGAAAGGCTGAATCATATAACTTTTATTTACAACAAATCCAAGCAAGGGCCATTTGGGAATTAATTGACATTAGTATTCCACAGAGAATATTTGGGTATCACAAAAGTTTAAATGAATAATTTCAAATACATTTTAAAATAGAATTAGGCAAAAAGCACACTCAAATAATGTTTATATCATAATTAGACTATTAGAGATTGTCAAGTTAATAATTTAAGTTGAACGTGTTTCTGGAATACTTTTAATGATCTCTGAGCATATGTTTGAATTTTTTATTGGCCACAGTGGGTTTGAACTCAGGATTTCATGCTTGTTAGGCAAGCAATCTACCACTGAATTATATCCTTAGCCTTCTTTAAAAAGTCTTAGTTTTTAGACAGGATCTTGTACTTTTGCTGGGATTAGCCTCAGACCACAATCCAATCTCTGATACAGCTGAAATGGCAGGTGTATCTTCTGTCAAGACTCTTCGTTTTAGATTTTTCTTCTTTTGTGCCAGTCCTTGAACTCAGGGCTTGCGTACTCTCCCTAAGCTTTTTTTTTTTTTGCTAGTACTCTACCACTTGAGCTTGGTCCGCAGCTCCACTCCCAGCTTTTTGTTGGGTAACTGGAAATAAGAGTCTCACAGAGTTTCCTTCCCAAGCTGGGTTCAAACCATAATCCTCAGATCTCCGCCTCCTGAGTAGGTAGGATTACAGGTGTGAGCCATCAGTGCCCAATTCTCTTTGTTCTTTGCAATAGAGTTTTGCCAATATTATACACAGGCTAAGCTCTAAACCATGATCCTCCCATGTGATGAGGTTCTTTAAAATTACTGAATAAAAAGGTCATAGCTATCATGCCACCTTTCAATAAATTTGTACCTGCCTATACATACTTTGTAAAAAAAAAAAATGGTTTGAAGAAGTATATGCTTTGACACAACTCTGTACTGTAAGTAAGCACCTCAGCTCAGGCAGGTGCATTTTGTGTAGATTCTACTCTAAGTATAGCAGCCAGCTATACTTACATAACAAGAAAATCGAATGCATAGCTTGTGATACAATAAAGAAGTTAAGCTTCAGTACTGTCCTTAAATTTTATATTTGTTGTCTTCCTTTTATTTTATAGCGGGTAGTTGCAGGGCCTTTCCGCCCTCACGCGATTTCTCCTGACCCATGGGTGAAAGGCTGTGGCGTGCCCTAGTGTGTAGAGCGGGGACACGTGTTAGCCACGAATAACGCCCACCCACTCCCCCTTATGTTTAAGTAACGGACTCAGGCTGCCAGCATCAGGGAAAACTTCTTGGAAATCCAAAGGCTTTATTCCAGGGCAGGGGGGGTTTATATAGCAGTAATGGCGGCAGGAAGGGGAGGGATTTGGAGTGGTTAACTAGGCACGGCGATAGGCTAATTATGAGCTGTCCATCACAGTGACATCATGGGACTTCCTCTATGGGCGGTGGTCACATCCCACAGGACCGCCCCCTGGGTTCTGCCCGCTGCCATCTTGGCGCACGCGGTCTCAGGCGGGAGGCGGGGCTGGTTAGAGCCACCCTTTCCGGTTCCGGACCCGGAAGAGGGTAGGAGTGGCTAACAGCCACAGCAGGGCGGGAGCAGAGGCAGGTCTCTCGGGACCGCCCCTTAAAGGTACAGCAGGAGCCCAACAGGTAGTACCCAAGTAGTGAGAGATTGATAAGAATCTAATTGTTTAACTAAAGTTAACAATTGCTCCACTCACAAGTTTCTAGGTCAGTTTATTTGGAGAATATCCTGAATTTTCAAGATGAGCTGTTAAAATATCATTCACACCTACTTACTGGTGTGAATCAGGATTTTTTTTTCAATGTTGGACAGGCAATGCAAAAGACAAAAACATAGAAGATGGAGTCTGCATCTATAATATATATTGATCTATACTATATATGGAGTCTGTGTTCTCATGGTCATTAAAACAGTGTATTTTCTAATTAATTTCTCTCTGTGGCAATTAAATATTGTAAATACATACTTTTAAAATGATTTCTCAACAGTAACACTAGTCTCATTTTGTTTTATACATAAAGTTTTTTACATGATAGTGATTTTGAAAGAAACTACCTGTCGAAGGTAAATATAATTCTGCTAGACAAGGTTTAATTTCAAAAAGCAAAACCTTCTGTAATTAGTCACAATTTTTAGACTGTTACTACTGGAAAACATAAGCAATTCCAAAGTACCTACTCCAAATGTCCTCAACCTGGCCATCCGGGTCCGCATTCTCTCTCCATCCTACCTAACTCTTCTGGCCTTGTTAGTGTCTTGGAAGTTCCTGGCTCCTTTGCACAGAACTCTGTCTCTAGCTGTCACAAAAGCCTACCTCATCACTACCTTTGATGTTCAAATGTCACCTTAGAAATCTGAACCTTGTCTAGTCATTAAAAATACCCTTATCCTCATGTTTCCTTCAGGTCACCTCTAATTCCTTCTCTCTGTCTGTGTTCTCTACTTATGTTTTCTATGTCTTTCTTGTCACATATATATATATATATATATATATATATATACACACACACACATATATATATATATTCTTTTTTTCCCTTTCTCCATTTCTGCCTCCTTTTTGTTTTTCTTTTTTAGAGAGCTAGTTTCACTCAGCTTCTGAGCGCTGGAATTACAGGTTTGTGCCACCCACCTGGCTTCTCTTTTCTTTCTTAATTCATTTCCTCTCCCATATTTTAAGCTTCATAACAAAAACGGAATTTTCTCTTGATTACCACTGTATCTACAGAACCTAGAGAAATACTGACACCGAGTTTTGATATTTTTAGTGAATAAGTAAACAAGGGAGTGAATGAATGAATGAAGAATAGATAAGAAAGAACTAAGCCAAGTTATAGGAGCAAAACTGATAGTCAAGAAATTTAGATGACTTATTTCATTTATTGTAGGATTTCTCTCTTTTTTTCCCTGTTTGTCTACCTCTTACCTGAATTAGACTCTCCTGTCTCTTTCTCTAGATATGTGGTTTCTATTTGATAGTCAATGCGCACACAGTTGAAAACTACTACCAGCTCAGCATACCTACAGTTTAAATGTTCATCATTCTCCATCCGCTCTTCTGAGTCTTAGTCCTGATTCTCAAGTGAGATGAAGCACTTGGCTCAATGTAACCTTTACACTGACTAAAGCTTTGTCAGATCCCCCAAAGAGGTGGCCAGGGCTCAATATCTCCTACGAATCCACATGGCCTTCTAGGACTGCGACTCCCACAAATGCTGTCAGGGTATTGATGAAAACTTATGGAGGCTTCTGATAGGCATGAATAGTGTATGCAAAATACACACAAAATAGTGTGTGTCTTGCTCAGCAAGACTATTTCAGATAGTCCCACCTAACTGAAATGCCTTAATCACATGAAAGGAATGTTAAACAGGTTTTAAGAATCTTGTTGCTTTGTTTCCTTTGTCACTTCGCTTTTTCCTCTTCATATTTAAGATTTCTTCAGTTACAAGTTATTGAAATCCCAAATTTTCTTTTAAAATCTGGTTCACATAACTGAATAAGACAGATTCTGCCAAGAGCTACCATTTAAAACATTGCCATAAATGCAAATAATCCTCAAAATACTAGTGAATGGGCTAAGTAGCTCTGAATTAATTGTAAAGGGAGGGTGCCGTGTTGGTTGGCTTATGCTTTCGCTGCATGTTCCAGTCCTAGAATTGGGAATATGAAGTTCCTGGGAGCTCAGTGGGGGAGGGGGGGAAAGAGGTTCTACCAATGTAAAATCTAGATAGTGAGTAGCAAAACCAATTTTCATCAAAATTGACACAGTGCTCAACTAGCGTTCGTTGGAAATGAGTTCAAACAAACAAAAAATATTCTAATCTTCAATTTTGCTGTGCTAAACTTGCATGAATAGCTATTGGCTAGCAAAATGAAACCACTTCTTCAATGGTCTATCGATAAAACATACACTTGATCTTTATGCTGTACCTTCTACTTTGGGCCAAATGACTAAGCTGCCAATCAGTGCTTACATGAAGCATCCCGAAAACCCTACTCACTAGACATGTACATTAGAAGGAGAAGTGAACATTTAATCAATTAATATTTACTGGCTAATGCTCTGACATTTGCAAAGCCTGGAGCACATCTGCATGAAACTAAAATAGGAAAGTGATCAAGAATAAGACTTGATGAAAAGCAGCTGATTGAATCCAAGAAATAAATGCATTTCTTAACCATTATAAAATTTAAAATATCCTTCAGTGTCTCTCAATTTTGTGAGAATTCCTTGTCACATCCTTCCATCCACCATCAACCAAACAACTCCATTTCCTGAATTCAAGTTCAACTGATGGGTGAACTATTTCAATTTTCAATAGATTATTCAGGCCTTTTGTGGAACTATGCTTACATGCTTAGAAGATTCAAACTCCAATTTACTTTGTGTTATGACTACTTTTAAAATGAAATCTCTACTTTTGACACACAGTCAGCAATTATGACATATAGAGGAGATACATTTAAAACTTAGACTCTGGTTTCAGACTGCCTTATTCCTGTACCTCGCTTTCTTAATTAGGAAAAAGTGAAGCCTAGTAGTAGTTATTTTATGGGTTTCTATCCTTTGTTTTTTCTTCTCCCTATTCTGCCTCCTCCCTCTCTCTCCTTATTCATTTTTCCCTTCACATTATGAAATTCTATTAATTGTGTTTATGAACATCTCATTTCTCTATAAAGCACACTGCAAACTGCCCTCGCCATGATCGCGATACAATCACTAAAGAGATGACTTTGACAGAGATGGAGTAGCTGACAAGTTGCTAAACACAATGTTAAATTGTTTGTTATTGTTGAGGAGTGGGAAGCTTCTCTTTTAAAAGACTCCCAAGTTTAAAGCCAGCATGATTAATATTCAGAGCAGACAGACTGGTTTATATAGCCCAAAACGCTGAGATCATCCTGGATAATGGAAGAGCATGCTCATTCCTGAGCCTGGAGTGACACATAGTCATATCCTGACTGAGTCTGGGCACCTTGGGCTTCTCAAAAAGAGGCGTGTCTATAGGTTGTAAAGATGTGAAGCTCACAAATGAGCGTCATGTAGTCATAAGCATCCGTGTGAGTCACAGCCTATTTTATGGGTGTAGCTCATCTTCAAAGAAAGATGGAACTGACCATAAACATCAGCTCATGGGACATAAGCTTTTCCAAAGGCTC
This sequence comes from Perognathus longimembris pacificus, assembly GCF_023159225.1. Lineage (NCBI taxonomy): Eukaryota > Metazoa > Chordata > Mammalia > Rodentia > Heteromyidae > Perognathus > Perognathus longimembris. The sequence continues at coordinate 33,301,832 of NC_063182.1, forward strand.
CTCATAAAAGATACAATAAAATTAAATACATCTATTACTTAAATTCAAAGTTTCACACAGATTTACTGTGGATCAAATGCATCATTACTCATCTTTCTGACTATAAATTACACAATTAAATTTCTTTCTAAAATGCTGATAATCTATTTGTGTTAGAATATACAGTCAGTTGTACCAGGTAACCTCCATACTACACGAAACATGAGAGCTTTAACACATTTGCGATTTTATTGTCCAATTTTCACGTGACTGTCAGAAATCTCACTGATACACAGCAATTCATAGATCCTTACTATGTAATCTAGTATAACTTTAATCATGCCCACACTGAGTAGCCAAAGCTCAAATGATTTCAAAAGCAAGACAAAAAGATCCCAAGATAAAACATGCATATAGTTACGTGTGGTCCACAAAGTTTTATGAAACTAAACTATCATCTTTCCTTTTTTCCTTCCTTCCTTCCTTCCTTCCTTCCTTCCTTCCTTCCTTCCTTCCTTCCTTCCTTCTCCCTCCTCCTTCCTTCCTTCCCTCCCTCCCTCCTTCCTTCCCTCTTCTCTCTTTCCTTCCTCCCTCTCCCCCTTCCTCTCTCCCCCCTTCTTTCCATTTGACAGAGTCTTTAGAATAAATACCACAGACATAAGATTATAGCATATGCAATTAGCAGCAAGCATCAAAAAGCAAGCAATAATTTAGTGAGATTTCTTGCAAAAATAAACCATTGGGAGGAATAAAGATGGAGAAAAGCAAAAGCAAAAAGTTGAGAAAATTATACAGAAAAAGTGTTTGAATTGGATTGTAATACAACCTAGAAGAAAGGTGCACAATGAATGGGGTGCGGTGGACATAACTAATAACAGTATCATCATAAACGTGTGAGAAGCAACAAGTCAATTCATTGAAAGTACTCAGGCTTAATTGATAAAATAGAAGTACGAGACAGGAGTAATTCCAGGATCTCAAAATTGGGTAACCTAGAGAAGATCATTATCAAAACAGGGAAGTTAAAGAAAGCACACAAAGGCAAGAAAGAATTAAAGATCTCCCTCTTTAAGAGGAAGAGGCTGATAGAAGGTAACAGATGTGTCATTATTGATGGCTGGTATATAAGTGGAGGTGATATTTAAGAGAAAGATTTGAGTGAAAGATCAATGATTTGTAGCATGAAAATTATAATGCCTGATAAATTCCCCTGTAGTAGTAAATTCTCCATAGTGTACATTATATAGCCTGGATTTTATTTTTCTATGATTCTATGCTTACTACTTATAGGCTGACTTAGTGTCAGTTTGAAGCATTAATATTTTATTTATCTACATTATTATTCCATGCAAAGGCATTGAAGCATAAGATTTTTTTCCCTATTCCCATTATTTGAAACTGAGCAGTTACACAAAAGCCATTTTTATAGTACCCCTCTTGTTAAAATCTAGATTGTGTACCAAAAACAATAAACAGAGGATTAAAGTTCCATCTCATTTTCTAGCCCTTGACCAAACAGTTTGAACTTGTAGTAGCTTTCCAGAAAAATAAAAGGTAAATGTCCTAGGTGAATAAACGCAAGAGTGGACTTACAGATGAATGATGGCAGAAAGTAAGGGAAGCACTCTGTGAACAGGAACCAGCACGAAAGCGTTTTGGCCAACAGCCTTTCCTCACATGCTTTATCATGGACTCCTAGACCTCCGGGTTGAAGTTATCCTAGGAATCTCCAGTGCTCACATTTCTGAGGAAGAATTATAGGTCCGACATGTACAATGGTTTCTTGGCTTTATCTCTTTCTTGCTTAATTCTTCCCTCACTTGAGGCACAAATTTGGGCTTTCCATTTAAATATTTGCAAAAGATAACATATAAAAATTAACACAATAGCTGGGCACTAGTGGCTCACACCTGTTATCCTAACTACTGAAGAGGCTGAGATTTGAGGATCACCATTCAATGCCAGCCCAAGCAGGAAAGTCAATGAGACTCATCTCCAATTAATCAGAGGAAATCAGAATGGAGATGTGGCTCAAAGTGGTAGAGTGCTAGTCTTGAGCAAAAGGAGCTCAAGGACAGCAACCAGTCCCTGAGTTCACCCACCAAGACCAACAACAACAAGAAATATCAACACAATAGTCTAGCTACCAAAATTGACCATTCTTTTCCTAAAGAATCTCTGAAACACTGTTAAAAAGAATCTTGAAAGGGGTGACATTAAGATGCATTGTACTCATAAGCAGTTTTGTCAAATGGCAACTCCTGTGTACAACTACTTAAAGATAATATATATATGCACACAATGCAATATAATACATATATTTAAAATATTAAAAATATAAAATAATTAAAATTGAAAGTATTCTAAAGAAACATTAAGTACTTGTACACAAGAGTTGCCATTCAACAAGGTGGTTGATGAGTCTGTGCTTATTAATGTCATCCCTTTGAACATTCTCACCCATCCCTCCCCTCTCCACCTCTTCCCTCACTCTTCATAATTTTGTAGGATATGAGTAGAGTTCTTAGCTGCATTTTCTAAGAAAGAAAGAAAGAAAGAAAAAAGTCACAAAATGGCGACATAATTGTAAGGTCATTTTTAACTTTCACAGCTGATACTCCTACCTCGCCTTTTGAAGCCACTTCATTTCAGACAGATGAAGAATTTCAGTTTTGCCTCCAACTACCTACTCATTTAATCTCACTAGGCCTCTATTAACGTACTCTTAAATTCATCTCCATCGCCATCATTCTCTAATTCCATACAGATTCTCAGATAGTTTCATCAAGTTTGTCAAAAGAGTTCATGATTGCAGATTTCTAATGCAATTGATAGCCGATGTAACAACTTGGCAATTTTATGGGAGCATGAATTGTTGCTAATAGGTTGATGATAACTCCTTAAGCATAGAGAAGCTATTGTCTAAAGTGCTTACTTGACATTTCATCCATTCTTGTGTATAACACAACAACTAATGCAGACAATGTGAATATCAATTTTTCAGGATGAAAAAATGTAAAGATAAGAAAAAGTTGAGTTTACCTACTAGCTTACAGGGGGCAATTGGGTCAATAATATTATCCTATGTCGACAGAGAAGGAAGTTATTTCCACAAATTTTATTTTCATCTTAGATTAGGCAATATTTTTCAATATCTATGACCAGGTTACTAAAACTTCTAAATTTCTAAGGTGTCTGTTTCTCTTTAGGAGAAAGCATTTACTGGAAATATAAGTAATATTTACTTTCTAAAAGGTGTGTGCGCGCGCGCATGCCAGTACTCAGTGCCTGGTGTGTCTGCTTAGGATTGTTGTTCAATGCTGATACTCCACCATTTGAGCCACACCTCCACTTCTGACTTGTTACTGGTTAATTGAAGACAAGAGCCTTACAGACTTTTCTGCTTGGCCTGGCTTTGAACTGCGCTCCTCAGATCTCAGCCTTCTGAGTAGCACCCAGCTGAGTTTCTGAAAGACTTCTAAGCGCTAACACCCTTTTGTAATCAGTACAGAAATCTCTTCGACCTCTCATCTATTTCAAGACAGCTGGACAACTACAGAAACAGAGAGTGGTCATAATCTCTAAAGGGTTTGTTGGTTGTCTTAGGAACTGGACAAGGAGATAACAAATTAAACCATAAGAGTCGATTTTTACCCGAGTCATGCCAAATAAACTTCTGAAAGCGAGACGTTTCCCTCTCACCCACAGTGCTAGGGTCTCACCTTCAGCTTTGTTTGTTTCTGATGTCAGTCAACCTGCCGGTGGAGCTATGACCAAGGTGTGCTGGAAACCTGTCCAGACACCCCCAAGCCGGTGCCCTGCTCCTGCCTGGCCTGGTCAGTTGGCGCCCTGTGTGCGTTTCTCTTGGATTCTTACAATTGTTCACCAGGACCGAGTCTCTTCCTCAATCCATTTTCCACGCTTTTTATGACTGGTTTCTTCTCACTTAATGGAGCTTTCCAAATACGAAGAACTCCCCCATCTATCCACATCTAAGTTAGGGTGGAGTGGTTTCAAATGATGGGCATCTCTCCAAGAAAATCATCATTTCCTATCAAGTAAAAACCAATAAAGCAGATAGCACGTTCGGGCTCGGAACCAATGTCTGCCAAGGACAAGCTTGCTTCAGCTCACTCCCGATGATGATAAACTTAGGCTTCAACATTTCAGACCCTTGAATCTGGAAAACGACTCAGCTGAAATTTATATACAGGGTGTAATGTGAGGCTTGGCTAAAAGCAAAGCTGCCCTTGGGGGGAAAAAGATAGACGATTTTAAACAAGGCTAATTTAAAAACCTGAATGAAAGATAAATCAACCCTCTGAAGTTGGAGGAGCAGACTCCAAAGCAGAGTTCTACCCGGTCCAGCAGCCCACCCAGCAGAGAAGTCTCCCTCCTCCCAGCCCAGAACAGAGACCTGGGGCAGGCAGGAGAGCTTCACCGTGAGTCCTCTCTGGATGCAGAAAGGCAGGCACGCGCCCTCGAAGAAAGCATTAATCACATTTGGTTCCTTGTACCTGAAAAAAAAAAATAGCTATCTCTGGTATCTGATTTTTTTTGTGTGTTTCAAACTAGAGAGAGCTTTTATGATGTCTCTTGATGAAATATAACCACCCTCTCGTTCTAAGCAGCCTCTAAATTCTCAAATGTGTGCAAATGGAAAACATGCTGTGGGTCTTTATTCCACCGAGCAGCAAGGAATAAATCAGAGCCCCCCTCTTTCCTCACCACCCCCACTCAGTCCTTCTCTGATACCTCACAGATGTGCAGCATTAGAGGGAAGAGCAGAAGTGCTTTATAAAATTAATATGTAGAAAGTGCTTATTTACCATAAATGCCTAGCCCGGGGCTTTCTCTACAGTAGCCTCTCAATATATTAAGCTGGGTTCTTGCCTTCTGCCTACCAGGAAAAAAAAACAGGAAGAAAGAAAAAGAGAGGGAGAGAGAGGGAGAGAGAGGGAGGGAGGGAGGGAGGGAGGGAGGGAGGGAGGGAGGGAGGGAGGGAGGGAGAAGGGAGAAGAGAGAAGAAAGAAAGAAAGAAAGAAAGAAAGAAAGAAAGAAAGAAAGAAAGAAAGAGAGAGAGAAAGAAAGAAAGAGAGAGAGAGAGAAAGGAAGAGCAGAATCTTCATTTCTGCTGGATGGACGGTCTCCATTCTGCCCAATAGGAGAAGCAATTGGTGGCCTGGTAGTCCTATCAAAAGTAAAGAGGTTTCAACTTAGTAGTAAACAGAACATTTCATCTATAATGTATAAAATGTGTAAATCACTTTAAGATCCTGCTGGGTTCAAATTCTAAATAAATACCCCTCATTAGTATAATTGATATTAAACTGGAAGCTGGAGGACCCAATGGATGAATACAAATGCTAGAACTTGCCTTGTAGTTCATTCATATCTAAAAATATGTAGAAGATATGCCACAGAGCTCATGAAAAGCTTTTAACTGATTTTAATAGCAGTCATTACATTAGAAAATGAGACTTCCCCTTGTAACAGAGATGAACTGGGAAGAAACAAAGGAGGAGAGGTAAGCAGTGCCGTGCCCCAGTGCCCTGCCAGAATTACCGCTCATCAGTCTTGCTTTCAGCAGTGAGCCTGCTCCTTTTGTCAAAGACTACCACCATCTAATGAAACAATTAGGGCTTGACAGTTTAAATATGCTATTTTGTTCTTTTCAAGCATAAGTGCCAGCCACGAAGACAAACTATACCCACCACCTTCCTATCAGCTCAGCCATTGTTATCCCAGATAGAATGTCCTAAAAATAAAATCCATTCTGTATGTGAAGCTTCATCAAGTCAGGTCATGTCTGCTCCTCAGGGCAGACTGCAAGTGTACTAATTTCATTATGCTATTTTTAAACGTGGCCTCCCTGGATCTTTTTTGTATGTCCTACATAGCTCAATAAGACCCCGAGTTAATGTTCAAGGCTCTCTTGCTAATCACCTCTGCCCACTGTCATCCTTAGCATCCTTAGCATCCTTAGCATGACATAGCACACGAATGATGATGCAGACACACTTAGGTGAGCAAGGTCACCTACTGGACATCGCCCAACACGTGAGCCCTTAGGAGATCAAGCTGGCACCAGTTTTCTGAATTCATTATTAAACTCGCCCCAGCTCTTTCAAAATTCCACAAATAGAGATAATGTCTGTCTAAGATATGATAAGTGGCGTTTCAGTCTCTCTGTGCCTCATTTCTGTTTTGTCTTTTGTACAAATCATAGGGATTTCTTTGTTGCTGTAAAATGAATATAAGCCTGTAGGTATGGGAGAAGTAGAAGAGCATATCATCACAAATGACTTCCAGTTGTGATTAGTAGAAACCCAACTTAATAAGCAGATGTGGATATACAGAAGTTCTCTTATCTGCAGTTTAATTTCCCACAATTTCCTCTGGAATGAAATGTTAAGGGGCAAATGCTAGAAGTAAGCAATTCCTAAGATTTAAGTTGTTCTCTATTCCCAGTTGCATGATCAAAGCTTCTCTCTCTAAAATGCTATCTGTCACCCAGAGTCATGAACATTTCTTGGTCTAATGAATCCATGTTGTATATGCTACCTGTTAACCCTCTCTGTTATTAGATCAACTGATGCTGTATTGCAGCAATAGTTATATTGAAAGCACAAAAGTAGTGATGCAAAGACAGCCCAGAGCATGGGAGTACAGATAAACTCTAGAATTATATGGAAACAGCAGAACATGAAACATAATACCGAGAGGGCACAATGCTATCTGTATTTTGGGCAAACACTTAGGCTCTTGGAATGTACCCTCCATAGATAAGAGCCTTTGTTGTTCTGGCAACCCGATGTGGGAGTGGCTTCAGGCACAATGAGATCTATGGAATCAAAACATGTCATGAGTATATGTCTGCCCCTCCTCACTTCTCAATTGCATATCCGCCAACATCTCAAGGAAGCTTCCTGTCTAGTCTGTGACAGCTTCACACTTACAACTTACCAAGGAACCCTGATAAAACAACATTGTCCAAAAACAAATCCTCAAAGAAGCAACCACCTCATTAATAAGTGGGCTAAATAATTAAAAAGAGAGGAAATAAGAATAGACAACAGACACATGAAGAAATGTTGAATATCTCGACAAAGGAGCTAAAGACATACAATGGAATAAACATAGCCTCTTCAACTACTGGTGCTGGGAGAACTGGGCAGCCATATGCAGAAAACTCAAAGTAGACCCAAGCCTATCACCATGCACCAAGATCAACTCAAAATGGATCAAGGACCTCAATATCAGACCTGAATCCTTGAAACTACTGAAGGACAGAGTAGGAAAAACGCTAGAACTTATAGGCACAGGAAGGAACTTCCTGAATAGAGTCCCAGGGGCACAACAAATAGGGGAAAGACTCGACAAATGGGACTACTACAAATTAAAAAGCTTCTGCACAGCTAAGGACATAGCCACCAAAATAGAAAGACAGCCAACCATATGGGAAAGGATATTTACCAGCACAGCAACAGACAAAGGCCTGATATCTGTCATCTACAGAGAACTCAAAAAACTAAGCCCCTCCAAGCCCAATAAACCTATTAGGAAATGGGCAAAGGAGCTAAAGAGAGGCTTCACAAGAGAAGATATAAAAATGGCAAAGAAACACAGGAGGAAATGCTCAACATCCCTGGTAGTAAAGGAAATGCAAATAAAAACAACCCTGAGATACCACCTCACTCCAGTTAGAATGGCCTACACTCTGAACTCAGGCAACAACAAATGCTGGAGGGGGTGCGGGGAAAGAGGAACCCTTCTCCATTGTTGGTGGGAGTGCAAATTAGTACAACCACTTTGGAGAACACTATGGAGGTTTCTCAAAAAGCTCAATATAGACCTACCCTATGACCCAGCCATACCACTCCTAGGCATCTATCCTAAACAGCAAACCCCAAGATATCAAAAAGACATTTGTACTTCCATGTTTATCACGGCACAATTCACAATAGCCAAAATATGGAAACAACCCAGATGCCCCTCCACAGACGAATGGATCCAAAAAATATAGTACTTATACACAATGGAATACTACATAGCGATCAGGAATGGTGAAATATTGTTATTCGCAGGGAAATGGTCAGAACTCGAACAAATAATGTTGAGCGAGACAAGCCTAGAACACAGAAAACAAAGGGGCATGATCTCCCTGATATATGACTGTTAACAAAGGGAGACGGAGAGACAGTAGAGACCAAGTCTGTGAAACCAAAAACTGCTTGTCAAATAGTATTCCCCACAGGATTGGGGCAGCGACCCAACAGTATGTAACTAAAACCAAACAATTACTCAACATATAAAGGTCAAAAATTGACCTCTCAGGGGAATACAATAGCTCAAAAGCTAGGTATGTACGTTCATATAAGACTACTGTCGACATATGGTCTAATATCGACATTACATTTAAAGCCCTAGGCGAACTTTCTTGGGCGTGGCCACCTGGCTACTGTATATGTTCTTGATACATTGTATATTGTATATATGTCTACCTGACCTAGAGAAGAGATAGAAAAACAGGACGTAAGATATCACAAGAAATGTACACACTGCCCTACTATGTAACTGTACCCTTTTTGCACAACACCTTGTCAAAAAATTTGTGTTCAATTAATAAACAAATAAATAAAAAAAGAAATGTTGAATATCACTGGCCATAAAAAATACAAATTAAAACTACATTGAGATTCCACCTCATCTGGGTTAGAACGGCCATCATCAAGAAAACTAATAATAACAGGTGCCGATGGGGCTGTGGCCAAAAGGGAACCCGACTACACTGTTGGTGGGAATGCAAACTGGTTCAATGACTCTGGAGAGTCCTCAAAAGACTAAACATAGAGCTCCTCTATGATCCAGCATTCCCATTTCTGGGCATTTACCCAAATGACCACAAACAAGGCCATACTAAAGCCACCAGCACAACTATGTTCATTGCAGTATTATTTACCATAGCTAAGATATGAAACCAGCCCAGATGCCCATCCGTAGATGAATGGATCAAGAAAATGTGGTACATAGACACAGTGGAATTCTAAGCTTCCATCAGAAAGAATGACATAACTCCACTCATAAGGAAATGGAAAGAGTTGGAAAAAAAAATCATATTATGTGAAATGAGCCAGACTTAAATAAACATAGGCTCCATGGTTTCCCTCATTTGTAATAATTAGTATACATCTAGGATAGTCCTAGCAAAGGATCACAATAGTTCTATAGCTATGTAGATGTGAACATATAAAATAATTTTAAACAAAATGAACTCCAAAATATGGAAACAAGAGGGTTTTTTCTTTGTTTATGTTTTTGTTTTTAACGTACTATACGAAGTTTCTTCTTTTTTCTCCCTCCCTCCCCCCTTTGTCACTGTTTTTTATTTTGGTAACCTATGTCATGTATATACATCTATCTGACTTGGGGAAGGGAAGGAGAATAACAAAATCACGAGACAAAGGACAAAAAGGTGAACCAATGCAACAGCGATACTCACAAGACACTGTTGAAAATGAACCTTACAGGAGAGAGGGAAAGTCGAAGAAAAATGAGGGAGGGGGTAACAATGTTCCACAAGAAATGTACTCATTACCTTACTTACATAACTATAACCCTTCTGTATATTGCCTTTATAATAAAATAAAATAAAATAAAGAATTTAAAAGCATTTAACGAATTTGAACTCATTAGAATGCTTAAGTATGTCCTCTTCCAAAACTTAGAAACTGCCATGACATGCCAGTATGAGAACTGAGGATCGAATTATACAGAGTAGAGAAAAACAAATATATGGAATGAAATAATTGGTGAAAGTGTCTATAAACTCAAATTCTCTCTTGCAGACTCACGTTTTGAATATGTTGTGTGCTGTGTTGCCCCCTCGACTGTATCTGATATAAAGGCAGTTGTCTGTCTTCCTAGAGTTTCCATTATATCTGATAGATCCTTTCTCTCTTACTGCTTTCAAGATTTTCTATTTAATGTTTGGCTTTCAGCATTCTGATTACAGTGTCTTTGGATGTTGATTTGTTTGTATTAAATCAATTTGGAGTTAGTTGTGCTTTCTAGGTGTACAGATTAATGTTTATAATCAAATTTGGACATTTCAAGCCATTATTTCTTCAGATATTTGTTCTTCCTCTTCTCCTCTCACCCATGCCTTTGGGTGTTCTATTATACATATGTTGCTGTGTTGACAGTGGCTCCTATTTCTCTGTGAAGCTGTGTAGTGTTTGTTTGGTGTGTTTTTCATCCTTTGCTGTCTGTTCTTCAGGTGGAAACTCTTTTTACTGATCTAACTTCAAGTTTGCTGCTCTTTTTCCCAGCTCATTTTGAGTCTGACTCATAAATTTTTCATTTGGACAGAATACTTTTCAACTTCAGAATTTCCATTTGTTTTTCTCTCTTTTTTTTCCAAGAAGCATTTCTAGCTGATTCTTGATATTCTGTTAGATAGAACATATTCATTGTGATTTCCTTTAACTCATTAGACATGGTTTCCTTTAGGTCCCTAAATATATTTGAATGCCATGACATCTTTGCTAATCCCCAAGTTTTTCTACCTGGTACTTTTCTTACAAATCACAATTTCTGTTTCCAATCATGGTACACACACACACACACACACACACACACACACACACACACACACATTCCTTTAATCAGAAACTAAACACTTTACATAATGTACTCCAGCACGTCTGGTTTCTGATAGCACACGGAGCAGGTGATGTCGATGCTTACTGATCATTTGTTGATGTGTGTTATGACTTCTGCTGAGCGAATTCTTTGATGCCTTTTTCCCTGTGCAGCCTCAAATGCTGATGGCCCAGATTTTTCCCCCTTATTTTGTTTAGTTTAGCTTTCTAGGCGTCACCCCTCCACCTGCGTAAGCTGGTTATCAGTGTAAGTTTGTGCTCGGGCACCGTGGTTTGTTCAATTTTGAATCCTTACTGAAAACAATGGGAGGGGAAGGTTGAGACGTGTTCTCCTGAGAGCTCATGGTTTGGGAACCATAGGGACTGGGAGTTTTAAAGATCCCTCTCTGTTTCGGAGAGGGGACCACCTGGGGTGTGCTATGCGGAAGGCACGTGAGATTAATTTTAGGCCTAGTTTCCTAGGTGTGGCACCTGGGCCAGGGTTCGAGCAGAGCATGTGCTCGTGCCAGTGAGCTTTGCCATGTGCTGATAGATCTATACGCAATTTGGGGAACGGTTTCCAATCTGCCCTAAGACCTGTTCTCATCGTTCCTGTTCACAAAGCTATCTGACCCACAGAGTTAACTCTAGTCCCAGGAAGTTGGTTCTTGCCAGTCTCTGTCTATGGTCCTTTTTGTTCAACGTTTGGCTCTTCTGCTGTTTTACTTGTTCTTACCAGTATTGCAGAGCTTCGAACATCCTCTTAATTGCTCTCCATCAATTTATCTATTATTTTCAAATCATTAGTTTTGGAATTCCCCAGAGCTCTGTTCCAGAAAGTCAGTTCCCTCCAGCAGAGCTGTTTCCAGCCTACACCTCTCCCTTTTTTGCACAACTCTGCTGTCAGATGGCAGGTAGACAACTTCCCTGGAAGAAGAATGGAAGCCTCTGGTCTTCTCAGCTTGCTGCTCCCCTCTTGTAATCTCAGCAGTCTACTGAGACATGGGTAGTTGAGGCTTATAGTCTCAGCCTGCCATTCCTGGGGAAGGCGTTCTTTTCTAGGAGTAGGGGAAGGCAAGGAATTGAAAGTTCAGTCATTTTGGCCTCACCTACCCTAAATAGATCTTTTGTAAGGTGGGAAGGGAGAACGAGAAAACACTGTAGCCTGCCCCTACCTAGGTAAAAACTCAGCCCTTGGCTGATAGCTTCAGGAAGACCAGCATTCTTTCCTCTCTACCTCTCTTCTTCCACTTCTTCCTGGCTACACCTGCCCAAAGTCCAACACCCAAGAAATGTTCCAAACACAGAGCTCGGGGAGCAGTTGGGGTCATGACACAAATGCTATTTCTACTGTTTAATAAACAACTCTTGCAAGAATACTCCCCCCGTTTTCTGTATGACATTCTGACCATCTCTAGAGGTCCCAAATTACTTCTGAAAAGAAAATAATTGTTTTTATTGGTTTAATGGTTGTTGAGTGTTTTACTCCCTGGCCATTCTGGAAGTCCCATTTGCACTCACATTTAACCTCCATTACTGTGAGTTTCAATCCATGAGTCACAAGCTATAGAAGAGATTAAAGAGTTATCTCGTCTATTCCTTCTTGCCTTTGGGCAGGATAATACCTTAGCCAGCCCAGATAGATACAAATCTATACTAGTTTTGAAAAAACTCCAGAAAAAAAAATGACAACAACAAAAACACAAACATTTCACAGCCTTCCTTCCTTAATAACTTAAATCAGTGCTTAACAACTCTCACTGCCAGGAATTTTTTTCCTCACACATAACCTAAAAATCATGTGCTATATTTAAAATACCCTTTCTTCTCATCTTTCCTGGAGAAGATAGAGAACAGCTGGCTACACACTTCCTCTTAGGGAGACACTATCTCGAGATCCCCACTCCCCGTCCCCTCTTTAAAATTCAATTCTTCTTTGGGCCTGCCATTGGAATAAATAATTTTACTATTTCCTCATAGCATTTGTCAGTGTTTGGACAACCTTTGTGCTGTCTTCTGAAAGCGTTTCACTCTTGCCATTACCCACTTGAAACTGGAAATGGTTCTCAGAGTGAGATCCAAGCACTCAGTACCTGTTTCTCTTGGAGCACTAATTGAATATGCAGATTCCTATGCTCTGCCTCAGAGTGGGTGAATCACAATCAAGGTGATGGATCTAGGAATCAGATGCACCACAAAATCCCCCAGCCTCTCATGCAGTAATACTTAAGATCCTTCAGGCTAACTACTAAACAAAGTGGATCATAGCGTGGTACAACTCCCCATAGGCGCTTTAAAAATCTTTGGATTTGGTTGCTCAAGTCTGTAATCTTAGCTACTCAGGAGGCTGAGGTGTGAGGATCATGATTTGAAGCCCGTGAGAATCATATCTCCGATCAATAACCAGAAAACCAGAAAGGAAGCGAAGGCTCAACGTGGTAGAGCACTAGCTTTGAGAGCAAAAGCTCAGGGACAGTGCCTCCGACTTGAGTTTAAGTCCCATGACTCAGGCTACACCCCAATCCACTAAAATCAGAGTCTCTGGGGGCAGTACTAGAGGCAGCAATCCCTTTTAACATTACCAAGTTGAATTCCAAGTCCAATCTGGAGTCACTTTTTCAAAACAAGGGTGACATATAACCACTTCATCTCACCATCTCTCAATGCAAAGGCGAATACGGAGAACTTAGTGGTTTTTTTTTTTTTTTTTGGCCAATCCTGGGCCTTGGACTCAGGGCCTGAGCACTGTCCCTGGCTTCTTCCCGCTCAAGGCTAGCACTCTGCCACTTGAGCCACAGCACCGCTTCTGGCCGTTTTCTGTATACGTGGTGGTGGGGAATCGAACCTAGGGCCTCGTGTATTCGAGGCAGGCACTCTTGCCACTAGGCTATATCCCCAGCCCCCAACTTAGTGGTTCTTAATGTTAGGTGAGTGAGTAAATTATATTTATATTTATATTTGAGATCCAAGCTCACTGGATGTCTCATTTTCTTTTATCTATACCATAGAATATTTCATTGTAGGGAGGATCTGACTTTCCCCAGAGTGAAGATTAATCTTTTAGTCATTGTTTACTTTGGAGGAAAGTTGACATTGAGAAGGAGGAGGTGGAATTCTGTTCAAAAAATGTGTAAGGCTAAGATACCCAGACTTGTCCATGTGACTGGAAACAAGAATGGCAAGTTTGGGGATTTTCACATTGAATGTCAAGCTTCCTTTCATACACTACCTCACACTTATGTCTCCTATTCTGAAACTTATCCCATCATCCCAATGGAGGAAAACCTGCATGTTCTTCTGGTAGCAGCTAGCAGTATATTGCTATATGCACACCAAAGTGTATCACTTTATCCCTATGAGAATTGTCTGGTGCCACAACCCTAAGGAGCTCACAACTCCAAAGCATGGGGATGGCAATGCTACAGGAAGTAAATATTTAGCCAAAAAGAAATTAGTTTAGTAGACAAATGTGTCCATTTATTCCACAGCTTTCCAATCCCTACTACATAATTTCTAGGAACTCGGGTTAAAAAAGCATCTAGTGAACTGTTGAGAAGGATTAGAGATCAGTTGCTTTTCATGTCTCTCAACTCAATAAAGCTTCATGAGCTTGTTCTCTCTCTTTCCCTACCTTCTTGAGGAAGGATTGTTCCATCCTTCTCATTCCAAGAACTGCACATTAAGGTGGCAGGGGAGACTTAGTTCTCATTAACAGTAACTTGGCAGAGGGCATTCAGGCATGTCCATACTTTCATAATGCTTGGCACAAATAACTTGCCTAATAAATGTCTTGGACATGGAGATGGAAAAAGGACAAAGGAAGAATTTGACTAGAGTTGTCCATGAGACAGAAGGCCTTGGTGAGAAAATACCCAAAAGACTGAACTCACCCACTGGTGGCTCATGTCTGTACTTGTAACTCCTGGGGAGGCTGAGAATAGGGGAAGAGTGGTTTAAATCCAGTCCAGGCAGAAAAGTTCTGAGGCTATCTCAATAATAACTAGCAAAAATAGTTGTAGACTATAGGTGGACAAGGGGGAAGCCGTATGTTCCAATTCCAATACTGTCCATAAAGAAAAGAAAAAAAAAAGAAGAGTGAAAGTGAGGGGAAAGACAGAAGAAAGAAAGGAAGAAAGAGAGAGAGAGAGAGAGAAAGAAAGACAGAAAGAAAGAAAGAAAGAAAGAAAGAAAGAAAGAAAGAAAGAAAGAAAGAAAGAAAGAAAGAAAGAAAGAAAGGAGGGAAGGAGAGGGAAAGAGGGAGGGAGGGAAGGAGGAAAAGAGGGAAGAAAGGAAAGAAGGAAAGAAAAGGATTGTGGTTAAATGAACACAGGAGGCCCTGTGTAAATCATCAACTTTCTATGCTTGCCATTATACTACCCAATGCCATACTCAGTGATCTTCTTGATACTCAGTGTTTTGACCTTATAAAAATATAATTCTGAGCTGTATCTAAACCTCATGAGGCTCAAGGAAGAAAACAATATATGGCAGTGCTCTGAAAACTGTAACACCCTGCTATGAAGTGACTGTTCTGATATTATAGGCATATAAGGTAGCTTCTGTTTCTTCAGGTCCGAGTTGCTCATGGTTGCTTACATTGCTTTGCTGATAGCTGGCACGCTATCATTTGAGCCATGCCTCCATTCTGTTTCTTTCTGGTTATTTTAAAGCTGAATCTTGCAGATTCATTTTAGCCCAGGATGGCTTAGAATTACCATCTTCAGACCTCAGCCGTCTGAGTAACTAGGGTCATAGGCCGAAGCCACTAGAGCCAGCGCCTCTATTACTGTTGTTGTTATGTTCAACATACCATGTGAAATGATGCCTTTTTCTTTTGTCTTTCTTTCCCGTGGGTTTTATCCCTGATGTCACTGTAACTGATTTTGGTACCCTGGATATGGTATATATGTGTATTGGAACTAGCGAAGGGAAAGGGAATATCAAAATCGAGAGACAAAGGATAAAAAAGACAATCCAATGCAATAGAAATACTTACAAAACTGTATGCTGTAAACCAACTGTACAACTCATAGTGGGAGAGGGAAATGGCGGGGGGGGGGATGAGGGAGGAGGTAACAAGTTGGATAAGAACTGTATGCACTGCCCTATGTATGAAACTGCAACTGTAATCACTTTGACAATAAAAAAATGAAAAAAATATGTAATCCCAAAATGTCAAACAATAAGTAGCCTTCCACGATTAAGTACTTAAGTGACTAGGACTGAGTCCCTGTGATCATACCAGCTAGCACAGTTCTTACCATCGTTGGTGTTTCACTACATGTCTGCGGGGTGAGGAAATAAATAGGTTTAGTAATCGCACTGTGATGTTAGCTGCTTTTATCAAATGTTTTTTAGCAATCAGAGCATTTCATTAATTGCCTGTGGTTACAAGACACACAATGTTGAGTCATAAATAATCAGAAAGGCAGCTAAATGGTGGAAACTCATTGTTTTCAAATGTTTGGAATACATACAACCTTGGAGGTGATCCAAGGGCTAGATAAGCCTGATAATAAATAATATTGAATTTCATAAAGCAACGTACCTTCCTTTCAAACCCAAATGTTCAAATGGCTCTTCCGAATTCTCTCTGTCTTTGTTTCTACTTGTCTGTCTGTCTGTCTGACTCTCTCTCTCCTTATATGTGTATGTCTCTGCCTCGCTATGTCCTGGTGTCTTTATCTGTCTCTGTCTCTGTCCCTGTCTCTCTCTCTCCCTAAAGAGCAAGGCTAAAGTTCGGCCCATTAGATAAGCGCGCATGCCCACTAAAATAAGTTGATTTTCATTATATTTTTTTGTAATTATTTCAAAGCATGCATAGGGACCTGCCCCTTTATAGTGCTTTAAAAACATATTTAGATTACTTCTTTTTTGGAAAAAATATGAGCAAATATTACAGATAGTATACAGATTTTAAGAATAAAACTACAGAACTAAAGTTTGAGAATCATTATCTGGCGTCTGTAGGGCAGGAGATATCTCTTCTGTGGGCCTAAAATAAATTTACCAATGAGTATAATCTTTCCTGTTGTACATGCTTAGTTAATTTTTTAATAGCACAGTAGTAGAAGAAAATTTTCATTTTTTAGCATTCACTAAAAATATAATATTTTCTCCCCAAGTCAGATGTTTTCAGCGAAAGCTGCTTCTTCATAATGTGTAGCTGGTAAGAAAACCTGCTAAGCCATGCTCAGCAGAGTAAGAACACCCCTAAATTCATACCAGCTTTGTGCTTCCTGCCTACTATGTCTTAGTCTCATCCAGACAGTTTATGTAGGGAAACATAAGCAAAGTAATCTTCAAGAGAAAGTTTTGATCATGGCAATGTTAATTACAGAAAGCATGTTAGAGATAGAGGATGAATTCAGGTGTGCATTCTTCTGGCCTGCTAATCAAAGAACTATATGCAAGATGCACATATAAAAAAAAATTTACGTTCAAAGCCGCATCTGCATTTTTGTTCTATTACCTTATCCAATTCTTTGCACTTACAGTTTGAAGTTTATACTATATCATCTATGTTATATATTTTCTGTCTGCCAATGTGCCGAATGCCTTTAAATAAACCAGAATAAATGGGATATAAAGCTATTTATGTAGCAAGTAATTGCAGGAACAGAGTCTTATAAGTTTTAAAATCTCTCTGAACCAAACAATTGTTTCATCAATAAACCTTTTTAGACAGTTGTATACATGAAGCCGTTTGGTCAATGTTGCTAACCTTACCTCAGAGATGACAAGATTGAAGGACAGCCTGATTATTCGGAAAATCAAACTGTGTAGTTGAAGTACTTATCTAACAGTGCAGATAAAATAAAGTTACAGAAAAGCTGCAGTTACTGAGAAGATGGAAGTGGGTGGGAATGGAATTTCTGCCTGATTATTGTAATCAATTTTTCACATTGATCAAATTTATCCAATAAGTGTTGACATCACTTGTCAGGCAGATGCAATCACAAGTTTTCAATGAAACTGTAAGAAGATACAAATACTTTGACAGTAAAGAAAAAAATTAAAAATACAGTTAAAAAACATTGAGCCAGGTTTCACCTGAATGATAGTAGTTCCCACAAACCTCTTTATTAAAATTCAATGACTGGGAGCACTAGCATTTCGAGTCAAATCATTTCTGCTGACATTCCATAAGGCCTTTATCTAAAATTATGGAATTGTGTTGAAGAGAGATCCTAGGAATATCACCTATACCAGTCTGGAAGATAAGGCTAAGGCTTGTCCTGAGTTCAGATGCTGCTTCTGTCAGTGCAAGCTGGGTAAGTGGGGAGTGAATTGCAGGTAGGACCTCCCCAGTCCTTCTCTAAGGCAGGAAGCTAGATAACTGCATGGTAACGTTCTGCACTCCACCAAGAATATCTTTGCATTTTTTAAAAAATACTCAACAACCAATATTGTCCGGAGAGACTTTGTAATAACTGACCAACCACTTTGACAAACTAGGTTACTTACATTTATGTAGTAATAACCCCTATTATTTTAATAGAAAAAGTGCTACTGGTATCATTTGTGGAAAAAAAAGGAGCTGACTTGTTATAATAACCATGATCATTGAAATTGTCCTCAAGGAAAGCATTGATTCAGGACCTGCAATGATTTCGTCATTGACCCAGTGGCCCGGAAGCGCAAAGCTCCAGCTAAGAGCAGAGCTTTTGTGGCAATTCAATTACTTTCAGTGGAATTATACTATAAATTCAAAAGACAATAATGGGTATATTCCTTGCATTAACATTTATGACAATAAATACAATAAAAACACCTTTGAAGGCAATGTGCTCCAGCAACGAGCCCAGGATTCAGATGTGATTGGTTTTAAACTTAAGAGAGGATTTAAAGCTGATTCTAAGATGCAATTCTAGTGTTTCCTGAAAACAAAATGGAATACATATGCACTTAACATATTTTAAGCAGGCTTAGGAAGTATCAGCAATATATAATGGGTATATAATGGGTATATTTCCCTTTGTTCAAGATCATAAGGAGTCTTAGGATTCCTTACTTAACCTGGGAGGAGGAAAGAAAGAAACAGGACCAGGAAAGGTGATGACCTTTGATTTAAGAAGACTAGAATTACCATATTGTGTGGACTATTAAACCTGCAAGAAATGCAATGTCCTCATCTGGCTTGCTATGCAAAATCTAGTAATCCATAAATTTGACAGTATTTGTCTAAAATATACTAAAACAACAATGTAAGCTGAATTGATATTAAAATTTTGCAAATGCAGTCACTAAATTATAATGCTAAAACATTATTATGCAAATTGGAGCTAATTTTACAATATCCCTATCTAATTGTTTACAGTACAGTAGAATTATGGCATTGTTAAGCAGGATAGGATGTTGTGTGAAACAGTGTGTTTTTAATTGGAGCCATTTCTACTTCCTGTGATTTTTTTTTTTTAGTTATAGTAAGCATGGAAAAGGGATTTAGCATGGAGAAAACCAGGGCAGATGTCTCCTTCAATGTGTACTCAAGGACTTAGCTAATTAATATCTTCCATGTGCTTCAAACCCAGAGATGAAGATGTGCTCTCTCCAGAGGTGTGCCCAGCTTTCTTCTCTTTCTTTCTTTCTTTTGCCCCCATCTTTAGGACACGTCAAGCAGAACAGTTTGCAAAGATTCGCGCAAAGGAATATTTTGAAGAGATTTGTTTTGAGATAAAGGGCTCCTTGAGTAGGCAGCATCCTAAGTGCCCTAAGCCTCCAGCTGTTTCTCCGCAGAAGGGGCTGGAGAAGGCGGCGGGCTGTGTGACAGCGCAGAATTACCTTTGAAACGGCACTTAAGGAAAGGTTTGGAGGAGGAGGCAAGACTACTTTCCATCCAGTGGAGAAATCACATTGAATAAATAGTGTTAGCAAAGGGTCACTGAATGCCGCTTCAAAGGAGAGACCTTCATCTTGGATAAGCAAAAGCCAGTGCCTGGGATTCATTTAGGGACTCTAGTCTGCTTCCTGTTGCCCTGAAACCCCTTATTTTATCCTTGCTATTACTCAGCGATTTCAAATAAACTAAACTGTCAGCATATGAGAAACCTCTCTGCCAATGAGATGACTTTTTTTTTTTCTTCCAGAAAGGCTTGCCGAGTTTATGAGCCAAGAAATAGCTGAATTATAGTGACCGGGACTTCAAAGAGAAAGAAGAGTGAAAGGTATTAAAATATTTTTTGTAAAAAAAAAAATACCAACTCTTGGTTAAAATCAGCATGAGCTGATCAATATGAGGAGATTGCAGCCAAAGTTCAGAATATGAGTGGGAGAGGCTGAGGAGCTTGTGACAAGAAGATGCCCTGTACAGAGAGCTCTTTTCCTAGTTACTCCTCATCCGAGGTAGAAAACTGTGGCGCTGATATTCAAGGAAGAACCATATCGAATGAGTAGGAATCCACTGTTTGTTGTTGGTTTACCACCCAGGTTGTCCCTATTGTGATCTACTTCCCCCACTTCATCTGTAATCTAAAAATGTCATTCTAAAGTCTCTTGAATACTCCGCCAATCATACTGAAATGAACTGAAATATAACCACAACGGACACTTTTTCCATCACTATGGAATTTTCTGTTTCTGCTTTTGGGAAACTGGCTACACATACTAATTGGACATGGATGAGTCATACCTGGAATCCTAGCTACTGAGGAGGCTGAGATATGAAGATCATGCTTTGAAGCCAGCCTAGGCAGGCAAGTCCATGAGACACTTATCTCCAATAAACTACTCAGAAAAGGCCGGCAGTGGCATTGTGGCTCAACAGCATACTGAACAGCATACTGAATAGTGAAAAGCTAAAAATTTCCCTTTAAAATAAGGAATGAGTTAAGGATGTCCACTCTCTTCTGTCTTCTTTAATACAGTTTTTGAACTCCCAGCCAGCAATATGACAAGGAAAAGACATAAAAGGAATTCACATAGGAAAATAAAGCAAATATCCCTATTTTCAGATGGCAGAATCTCATATCCAAAGGGTCTGAAAGACTCTATCCCCAAGCTTCTAGAACTTATCAATAACCTTGGCAAAGAGGCAGGATACAGAAATTCACACACCCCCCAAAAAATAAAAAACCTTTCTATATGCCAACAATGTACAAGCTGAGAGGGAAATTTGCATCAGCCTTCAAAAAAAAATTAGGGAATTAACTGAACCAAGGAAGCCAAAGACTTTTATAGCCAAAACTATAAAAATTTAAAGTAAGAAACCAAAGACAACATCAGGAAATAGAAAAATATTCTGTGCTCGTGGATAGGTAGAAATAACAGTGTGAAAAGGACCAGACTTCCAAAAATTATCTACAAATTTAATGCATTCCCTGTCAGAATCCCAATGATTTTTCTTTAATTGAAATAGAGAAAACAATCCAAAAACTCATATGGAACAACAGAAGACCTGAAATAGCTGAGGCAATTCTAGGCAAAAGGAGCAACGCGAGTGGTATCACAATCCTAGACCTTAAGCTGTACTACAGAGTCATAATACCAAAAACAGCTTAGTATTGGTGCAATGATAACCCAAAGGTCAATGACTTTTCTCATATACAGAAGCTAAGTCTAAAGTACACCAGGAAATGCTAAATTATACAGGACTCTGGGCATTCACACACAGTGAGACAAAAGGAGAATACTCTTAGGAGAGGAACGCAAAGGCACAGTGCCTATGTGTTTCTGAGCATATTGAAATGAACTCCAGAGAATGGAAACTGGATTTTCTTTTCTTTTTGTCTTCTTTCTTCATTTATCTGTCCTTGTGGAGGGTAAAGGGAGCACAGACACGGAGGTACAAAAGTTGAGCAAAGGCAGCAGGGATACTCACTAGACGCTATGTTGAACGTGAACTATACAACTTGTCGGGAGACGGCAGGGAGGCACTGGGAGGGAAGGAGAGGAGTGACGTTGTCCAGAAAGAAATGTGCTCATTACCTGATTTCTGCAGCAGTGACTTCTATACATCATCTTTATAACACCAATAAAAATATTTAATTAAATAAGTAATGAATCACATGAAAGAAGTCTATGGCCCCCTTCACTCCTCCTCCTATGGAAGAGGAGCTTTCATCCACCAGTTTGCCTTCTGCTCCCAATGGCCCTGTCCTGGCAGGGAAGGTTGGTGGCATGGATGGATCCAATCTGAGTTCTCCCTTCTGTAACGTTTTTCAGGAATTCTTCAGACAGCATTTGCTTCTATCGTATTCACCATAGGTTTTGCTTGACAATATTTCTGCCTTAGGTTGAGATATTAAGAAAGGATATTTAGGGGGGAAAAATGGAGGGCTGGGAATGTAGCTCAGTGCTAGGGGATGAGTAGCTAATTGCTTCTGCATATCTTAAAAATGAAAAAAAATTGACAGTTAAATGACATACATACCTACAGGTGAAGTTGTTGTCGTTAGCTTATTCTATCACTTTTTAAAATTTTTTGTTCAAGTCTTGGGATTAGAATTCAAGGCCTGAGCACAGTCCCTGGCTTCTTTTTGCTCAAGGCTAGCATTCTACTACTTGAGCCACAGCTCTACTTCTAGCTTTTTGCTAGTTAATTGGAGATAAGTATCATAGACTTTCCTGCCCAGGCTGGCTTTGAGCTGTCATCATCAGCGTCCTGAATAGCTAGGATTAGTCATGGGACACTGGCATCCAGCTCTCTGTCACTTCTTTTTATAAAGATAAACTCCTGGTGGTTACAAGGGACTGGATTATATATGAAATGAACCATGTGGTTCTATAATGAATGTTATTCATTCCTTATTCTCAGCTGTATAGAGACTGACCAACTAACATATGTCATTAGGCTTTCGTGATTAATCAACATGTAAAGTTTCAAAATAATGGGGAACTAGATTATCATGCGTATACAGAGAAAGCCAGTAATATGCCCAGATTAAACAACCATTTTCAGAGTTTAAAATATCTTCATTTAGGGGCTGGGAATGTGGCTTAGTGGTAGAGTGCTTGCCTAGCATGCATGAAGCCCTGGGATCGATTCCTCAGCACCACATATATAGAAAAAGCCAGAAGTGGCGCTGTGGCTCAAGTGGCAGAGTGCTAGCCTTGAGCCAAAAGAAGCCAGGGACAGTGCTCAGGCCTTGAGTCCAAGCCCCAGGACTGGCATTAAAAAAAAAAATCTTCATTTAAATTTTCTCTTGACTATCACATGTGTGAAAATAAATGAAGAAACCATGTAGTTTGCTAAATAATACACATTTCTGTGCTTATAGACAAACACACATCCAGAAGAAAATTATAGTTCACAAAAGTAAAAAGGACAGAAGGAATTCTTTGTTATTTAAAGGACTAGTCAAAAGGTCTTAGTATTTTAGTGTGCTGATGTTAATTACACAGGATTTGGAGATAAACCACTGTAGTAATTTTCTTCTCTCTCTCTCTCTCTCTCTCTCTCTCTCTCTCTCTCTCTCTCTCTCTGCCTTTCCCTGTTTACCCTAATGAAATGGAGTTAAAGAGGAGTCAAAAGGTAAACTCTAAGTGAAGCCAAAGTTGAAGTTGCAACTTGAAAGGCAAGGGAGGACATGTCTGCATCTCAAAGTGTGTCACTAACAATCACGAAACTCATAAATTGGTTATAACAGCATTGCCTCTTCCCCTCATTTAATTAAGACTTTTCCAGGCTGGGTGCCAATGTCTTATGCCTGTAGTCCTGCCTACTTGGGAGGCTGTGATCTAAGGATTACAGTTTGAGGGCAGCCTAGGCAGAAACGCCTGGGAGATTTTCATATCCAGTTACCCAGGCAAAAGCCACGGTGGAGCTGTAACTCAAGTAAAATGGCACCAGCCTTAAGAGAAAAAGCTAAAGGACAGAGCCCAGATCCCGAGTGCAAACCTCAATGCCAGCACACACATATACAGACAAAAAAGGGCTTTGCTCAACTCAGCTTGAGTCACCAGGGCCTCTTTGGTAAGGAGCTTACGTTCACTCCGTGCTGACTCTTAATCCTTGCCCTACTACCTATGTCTAGACTTTCTAGTGTTCAAGTACTTCATCTCGAAAACCATGTTGCAATGATGTTTGAGACACGATACGGAGTCAATTTGGTTACTATTAGTGGCTCAAAATAGGTTAAACAATATTCTTGTTCCTTTGCAGTTGTTTGGTAGAATAGGATGGTCAATAATACCTGTGACCAATACAGACTTGTTCTTCTACTGTAAATGAATCAGTAACATGAGTTATGAGTTTTAAAAGAATTATAATGAAATATGATTAATACCACAACCATAATGAGCATCTCTTTTATTTCTTTTGATAGTTCATAAAGTACTTTATTATTTTGGGGATCATCAAGATTATAGGATATTTTTATTGTATTGCCAAAAATATGGGTTAAGAAAATGTCCTGGTTAATCAGACACCCAAAAGTAGAGATTTCATATATTCCGCATCATCAACACACACAAGTCTACAAATGAGATCAGGAATTTTTGGACCAAGAGCTCTTTAGTAATGTTTCCACAAATACATTCACTAACAAATAAAATGCACATCTTAATCTGATTAAGGTAAGAAGTCTGACCCACCCCATACTAAACATTTCTAATTATTAAAGTTTTCATGACTTGCTATATTATAGATAGGAGAAATGTCACCATTTCTGGGTCTCTCAGTAGCAACATAAAGAGATATGTATGTGCGTGCGTGCGTGTGTGTGTGTGTGCACACATGTGTAATGCTAGTGAGGACACAAATTTTAACCAAATACAAAGGAGCTTAAACATCCAGAAGAGCTGCCCTTCAGAGAAGTAGCTTACTAGCCATATATTTATTCCATAAATATTGAAGTTATTCAGACAATCACTGGACTTTTCCTTGGAAATGTCTAAAATCTACACATGAAAATTATAATCGAGTT
Source organism: Perognathus longimembris pacificus (assembly GCF_023159225.1). Lineage (NCBI taxonomy): Eukaryota > Metazoa > Chordata > Mammalia > Rodentia > Heteromyidae > Perognathus > Perognathus longimembris. The sequence continues at coordinate 33,326,319 of NC_063182.1, forward strand.
TTATAAATTTCATTCCACTTTTGCTTTAAAACAGTGCCAGCAGAGAGCTCACCTGTTACATCTGTCAAGTTTAATTTTCAAGGACTTTTTGCTGTCTCTCAAAATCAATGCATCTTCAGAACATGAAAATGTATCTTCATCAAGGACATGGAAAAGACTCTGCAAGCAGTTACAAATGGGAGCATTTTTTTTTAAACAAAGGTCACAAGACTGTGGTCTGCCGAACAATGATGATTGTTCTGAAGAAATTCTCATGTAGGGGGTAAATGTAATTTGGGAGATAAACCCTGAAGCGTTTCTTTTTACAAAGCATTCATTTCAGGTGTGTTACCTGATGAGCCTTCTTTATCCTGTCAGAAAAAAAGCATTTTCATCTTGTCATTAAGTCC